>NC_135837.1:15625000-15787500 GCF_029677425.1 Wolffia australiana | reverse complement strand
ATTCCCACCCATTTCCCTTCATCCTCCACCCTTCTTGAACCTCAACTACTCCTCCCTGATCGCCTCTACTCTCTTCCTCCCCATTTCTTGGCTTCCCATTGTTCCCCGCTCTTGGCTCCGTAGCCCCACCCTCCGTCGTGGTCCCTGGCCGCCCGAGACGCATCTGCACCTCGGCCCTGAATCGCACTGCCGCCGGTCCACGCCGCAGCTCCGCCGCGACGCAAAACCCTACCTCTACGCTGAACCAGCCCGCGCGCGGCCCCGTCCGCACCGCCATCCGACTGCGCCGCGACTCTGTCAGCACCGCAACCCCGCGCCGCGGCTTCGGCCCGCGCCGCGGATCTGCCCGCGCCGCGGATTCAGCCCGCGCCGCGACTCTGTCAGCACCGCAACCCCGCTGCCGCCACGGGCTATCCTCGCTGGGTGTTCCTTTCCGCGCCGCCACCCTGCCGTGCCGCAGACCTGCCCTCGCGCCCGGATCCGCTCCACGCCGCCGCCCGACCGCACCGCAGCCCGCCAGTACCGGGCTCGACTTGCGCCCCGGTTGCATCTGCGCTACGGACTCTCTCACGCTGTGGTTCCTCCCACGCTGTGGTCCCAACCAGCACCTCGGTCCTTGTCCGCTCTACTCCAAGCCCCGCACGCCAAGAACTCACCATCTCGGCTGTGCCTTGACTAAGCCACCATCAGGTTCGCTGCCTCCTCCCACTTATTCCAGTATTATTACTGCTTGCAGTCCCGCCGCCGCTATCGCGCCCCGCCGAGACCTCTGGATCGAACATTGGAACAGGTGTAGCCACCGACGCCGAGAGCAGGATTCTTTGAGGTAAACGGATTGTCTTTGATTGCTTAAATACCGAACTCTCCAGGGCCGTTAGACGCCTCCCGCCCTAGTCGCCTAGTGGATTCTGCGGGTCATCGGGAGTCTGATCCGGATCGTTTCTACCCCGCGCACGCCCCAATCTACTGCGCTACTTGTCCGCGCCATATCTGCTCGCTTATAAACTTCAATCCCATAAATTTGACAAAGTTATATCATATCAACATTTCACTTGTGACGCGGAAACGCGCCGCTCGATCCCGCCGCCGACGCTTCACATCATATTGGTATCAGAGCCAGGTTGTGTTAGCTTTCGCTTAACACGTTGGTTGGATATACTTTAAATTGATATTGCGCATCATATTTTGAAAATTCATTCGCATATTATACGTCACCACATATAATCCATCACGTGCATTCCCCTAGATCGTCTTTAGGACGTGAATGGTTGACCATAGAATGGTTTGTACGCGAGCTCAGTGTCGGGACACCGACTGCCTTGATAGAGACGAGGATCGTGAATACGATCCCGTCATGGGGGATCCTCGCCTCGAGGATCCCTTTAGTGAACAACCACCGGACGAACCATTGGATCCGGAGGAGGCATTTGTTCCTCCTCCCTATTCGAGGTCCCGCCTCGACTCGATCGACGGAGCTGAACAGGCGCCCGCGCGAACCGACCTTCCAAGACCGGCATTCTCCGCCGCTGTCCCTACCCGTAGGGTCACGGCGACTGATCATTATGACGAGCCAATGGCCCGTGAGGTGACCCAACGACCGGGCAAGGCCCCCATGAGGGACCCTCTCGTCCAAGAGCAGCCGCCGCGTTATCCCGAGGCGCCACCGACTGCCTACGCCTACCCGGAGGAACGAAGGGACCGCCGACGGTCCCCACCTAGGGATCACCACCGTGAAGACCGCCGGAGAAGCCCAAACCGGGAGTATGATGATCACCGCAGCGACCGACGCCGCTCCCCGCTACGGGATGAGAGACGAGACATCCGACACTATGATGATTGCCCCTACCCTCAGGACAGGCGCACCTATCCCGTAGGAGGCCGTGGCAGGCAGCAGCACGATCCTCGAGTCGTTGGGGCCGACAACCCCAACCGCATTCCTGTGCGTAATGCACCTCATTACTCCTCCCGCCCGGATAGTCCGCAGGATCCACCACCCGTCCGACACCCGGACGCCGCCACTTACGGTGGTAGCTCCGCTCCGCCTACCCACCGCACCATAGTACCGCACCCGTCCATGTGCCTGATCGTTACCGGGATGCCCCAGCTCCCCCCCGAGCCCTATCGAGGCACGCTCCCGAGTACGACCCACTCCCTCGACGAGACCCGTATCCGGATGATGATCATCGATATCCCCGATATCCTGATCACCCGCATCGTCAGGATGAGGGATACCATCCATGATATGCGTCTCCTCCGAGACACCACTACCGTGACGAGTACCCCGATGGGAGGCAGCACCGACAGGTCCCACCCCGACGTGTCGACTACCGTTATGAGGAGCACCATGACTATGATCATCCCCGAGGCGCACCACGCCATCCTCCTGCCCGTCGTTACGACGATGAGCACGAACGACGACGTGAGGCACACCGGGCGATGATACAGAAGAGCGTCCGCTTGGAAGTCCCTATTTTCGACGGACCCCGGAACCCGAAGGATTACACTGATTGGGAATCCGACATGGAGAGTTATTTCCAGTGGTACAAGATGGATGGCGATCTTTGCGTTGAGTACGCCGAGGCACGGCTTGGAGGTCAGGCCAAGATATTCTGGAAAAATGAGAAGGAAGCCGCACGTCAGCGACATGATCCACCTTTCACGTGGGCCGAGATGTCACGTAAGCTTACGGACAAGTACGTCCCTAAGCTGTACATGACGCATCTGATGCTATGCTGGATGAACTTGCGTCAAGGAAAATGCAAGGTCTCCGAGTACATCGTAGAGTTCGAGGAGTACAGAATGCGATGCAAATTTGTGGATAGTCCACAAATCCAGATCGCTTTCTTTATTCACAGGTTACGACAAGACTTAGGCACCCGAGTCTTGGAGCAAAACCCGGCTACGGTCGACCTAGCGTATAGCCTCGTTGAAAGCAACGAGTTCAGCACGGAGAGCCTCGCCGCCACCGCCCTACCTGCTCCTCGACCGGCATCATCCACGACCTCGGCAGCCCCGTCACGCACCACTTGGACCCGGAGCTCGGGATCTGCGCCCAGGACGACCAGTACCACCCCGACTCCGACAGCACCGCCGCGCCAACTACCGCCCGGTACCGACACCGCCACCTCGCCGCCCTATCTACGGCTCGAGCTCCGAACGCCCCCAGAGAACCCATGCAATGCTTTAAGTGCAAGGGGTTCGGACACCGACGCAGTGACTGCCCATCACTTATGATTATGGACATCCACGGGCAACCTGCTGAGGACCAACAGGACGACGACCTTGAGGTCGATGAGTATCCTGGTGAAGACCCCGATGGTGATGAACTGGATGATCCCCTAGGATACATCCAGATCACGCCAGTCGCTCCTACCGCTACATACTCCGTCGCCACCGTGGACACTCGAGAGATTGGAGGATCCACTAGCACGCCGCGAGTGGGTTCCACTTCCTCTGCTACTACTGCGGCTACTCGACCAGTCGACGTTGCACAGCGAACGTTGATCTTTCACACGTACGTCAAGATTGGAGGACGTACCTACAAGTTGATGGTCGATAGTGGGAGCTGCATCAACGGGATTTCGGAGGATACGGCGACCCGCCTAGGGTTACCCTTGATTCCTCATCCGACGCCGTACCAGGTTTCATGGATTGACGCATCGACCATACCGGTCAAGATGCAGTGCTATGTACCGCTGAAGATGAGTACCTACGACGAAAGGGTCTTATGCGACGTCCTGCCAATGAAAATTGGTAGCATCATCTTGGGCAGACCGTGGCTATTTGATCACGACGTGCAGCTGTCCGGACGAGCGAACACTTGCTCGTTCATATACGGTGGGCGCCGACTTGTTTGGTATCCTCGCGGATACCTCGTTGCCCACGCGCCAGCACCCGCACTCCACGCCGCCAACTCCTACCGCCATCGCCACCAATGGGCTGATCTTTCGACGGAGCTGGAGGACGGCGACCCCACCACGGATTTGTTATGCGGTCACACTGGCTGACGGACACACCGAGCCGACGCTAGACACTATACCACCAGATGTCGCCCAACTCCTTGACGAGTACGGTGACGTTTTTCCCGCCGAGCTACCTAGTGAGCTCCCTCCACTCCGACACATCCAGCACGCCATCGACTTAGCTCCAGGGGCTACCCTCCCGAACCTGCCACACTACCGGATGGATCCGCTTAAGTACGAGGAGCTATATTCGCAGGTGAAGGAGCTCCTAGCGAAGGGCCTGATTAGGGAGAGCCTCAGCCCTTGCGCCGTTCTGGCACTGCTCGCCCCGAAGAAGGATATCACATGGCGCATGTGTTGTGACTCTCGAGCCATCAACAAAATCACGGTGAAGTACCGTTTTCCTATCCCTCGAGTACAGGACTTATTCGATGAGATGGTCGGCGCATCTATCTTCTCCAAGATAGACTTACGCAGCGGCTATCACCAAGTCCGTATCAGACCGGGAGATGAGTGGAAGACGGCATTCAAGATAAAGGATGGCTTGTTTGAATGGAATGTTATGCCGTTTGGGCTTTCGAATGCCCCTAGTACCTTCCAACAGCTAATGAATGAGGTACTCCGTCCATACATTGGACGATTCGTTGTTGTATATTTTGATGACATCCTAGTCTATAGTAAGACTAGGACGGAGCACGCCCAGCACCTTCGGCACGTGTGCGACTCACTACGACAGGAGAAGCTATACGCACATCCGAAGAAGTGTTCCTTCTTCACAACCGAGGTCTCTTTCCTAGGTTTTATCTTATCAGCACAAGGAGTGGCCGTCGACCCGGCTAAGGTTGAGGCCATAGTATCATGGCCAAAGCTCAAGAGCATTCATGATGTACGAAGCTTCATCGGCCTAGCGACATTCTACCGTCGATTCATTCTCGGATTCAGCGGAATTACTGCCCTTATCACGGACATCCTCAAGGGGGAGAAATTCGAATGGACCGCGACGGCCGATCAGGCCTTTGAGCTTCTCAAAAAGTTCATGACCGAAGCTCCGGTCCTGAAATTACCGGATTTTGGTGACGTCTTCGAGGTCGCCTGCGACGCATCGGGAGTTGGAATTGGCGGCGTGCTTAGCCAGCGAGGACATCCGATCGAGTTCTTCAGCGAGAAGCTGAATGACACTCGCAAGCGGTACGACAACTATGACCGAGAGTTTTACGCTCTCGTCCAGTCCCTCCGCCACTGGCGCCACTATTTGCTACCGAAGGAGTTCGTCCTCTTCTCGGATCATGGAGCTCTACATCATTTGCACGACCAGAAGAAGGTCAGCGATCGCCACGCGAGGTGGATCGCTTACCTCCAGGATTTCACCTTCGTCATCCGCCACAAGAAGGGCAAGGACAAAGTAGTCGCTGATGCCCTTAGTAGACGACCTACTGTCCTTAGCATCATGACCACCCAAGTCTTGGGTTTTGAAAGGATAAAGGAAGGCTATACGGATTGCCCAGACTTCTCCGACGTCTATGCCTCCCTCACGAGCTCTTCCCCGACTCGGTCCAAGGATTACCTTCTGGACGAAGGATATCTGTTCTACGGGCGATGACTATGCATACCAAGAACGTCCGTCCGGGACTTCTTGATCCATGAAGTCCACGCGGGAGGACTAAGTGGTCATTTCGGGGCCACTAAGACTATACACGCCCTTGAAGAAAAGTTTTACTGGCCATCGCTGAAGAGAGACGTTGGGAAATTTGTTTCCCGATGCCTCACTTGCTCCCGATCCAAGCTCACCAAGCAGAACTCGGGGTTATACACCCCCCTTCCTGTCCCCGAGAGACCCTGGGAGGATGTGAGCCTTGACTTTGTCCTAGGGCTACCTCGGACTGTGCGTCGGCACGACTCCATCCTGGTCGTGGTCGATCGTTTCTCCAAAATGGCGCACTTCATTCCGTGTTTGAAGACCTTCGACGCCTCGCGAGTTGCCCGCCTCTTCTTCGACCACGCCATCAAATTACATGGAGTACCTAAGACCATCGCCTCCGATAGAGACGAAAATTCACGAGTTATTTATGGAAGACGCCAGGGTCCTCATGGGCACACAACTCAAATTCTCGCCAGCTTATCATCCGCAGACAGATGGCCAAACCGAGGTTGTCAATCGCAGACTCGTAATCTTCTCCGATCCATCGAGGCGACCATGTCGTTGCATGGGATCAGGTTCTGCCTCGAGCAGAATTTGCCTACAACTACTCGGTGAATCGCATCACGGCAAGGCGCCATTCGAGATCCTCTATGGTCAACTACCACGTAGGCCCCTTGACCTCATGCCATTGCACGAAAAACATAGAGTATCAGATAATGCATTAGAATTTGCTGAGTACATTAGAAACATGCATCATGACATTCATTCACGCATTTCTGTTATGAACGAGCAGTATAAGGCTAAGGCAGATAAGAGTCGTAGGTCTGTGACGTTCTCCGAGGGAGAACTGGTCCTGGTCAGATTGAGGCCTGAGAGGTTCTCTCCTGGGGTCGCTACGAAGCTTCATGCTCGTAGCGCCGGGCCTTTCCCGATAGCCCAACGGATAACCGACAACGCCTATGTCGTGAGCATCCTGCCTACTTGGGGGATTAGTTCGACGTTTAACGTCAGTGACTTATCCTGCTACCAACCCTCGCCACCCATCATTGAACCTCACAGCCAATCGAGCCTTAGTAGCAAAGAGAGTGAGAGTTCACCCGCCACCTCCCCGTTTCCTACCCTTGTACGGCAATACGCGATAGAAACGGTACTGCAGGAGGTAATTCACACTGAGGGGGAGCGAGTTGGCCGCACTTTCTTGGTCCATTGGCAGGGGCGCCCATCTTCTGACGACACGTGGATCTCCGAGGACGACATGCGACGACTTCGGCCGGACCTGCTGCCGCCACTGGAGCACTTCGCGGAGCTTCGCTCGCCGCAGTCGAGCTCCTCCCCCCCCGGGAGGATGATGGAGGACCATCCAGCAGATGGCGGCTCAGCGACGACGACGCTACCCGAGGACGCCACGATGATGCGCCATCAGCCACGCCGAGGCGCTCGAGTCGACGTCCGTCATCCGGGGTTCAAGTACTCCGGGTAAGCAAGCCTTTATCATTCTTTCTTTTATCGTGTGATGTATTTCTTTTCGAATTATGGGACTGGGCCAATATCATAGGGCCCATTCCCGTCCTCGTCTTTGATTTTATATTTTAGAATTGTATTTGAATTTGTAAGGAGAGACCGAACCACGCTTCACGACGGTTCGATCTTCTCCCCACGCTCTTCTTGGCACCCCTCCTCCCTATATAAGGGGAGGGCATGCCCAATGAACATTTGGAAGTTTTTGAATGAATTGAAATTTCAAAGAGCTTCCCTTATCGTAGTCTTAGCGTAGGGGGTGTGGCTGGCCCCAACCACATCGAGATCACTCCGTGGTTAGAGCTCGCGATCCGCCCGTCGAGATCACTCCGGACGGGTCGTGCTAATCATGCCGCCGAGATCACTCCGCGCGTTTAAAGATTCAAGAAGTCGGCATCGCCGCGGACTGAAGCCTGCATCGAGATTACTCTGGAGGCCTCTGGACACTCGAGACGCCGTTGACCTGCGCTGCATCGGGAGATTTGTCTTCATCGAGAGGACTCGCCCGCGACGATCAAGAACCTCTACCGCCAAGGTTCTTGATTCTCTCTTCCACCTACACCCTTCTCAACTATTCGCCCCGACCATCTTCTACCCCAGTTTCTTGATACTCCACCTCGCCCATACCCCTTCTTGATCCATATTCACCCATTTCTTGACCTTCTTCCATCATCCATCCTTCGTTTCTTGACCAAGAACCTGTTTCTTGATCATCACCCTTCAATTCCCACCCATTTCCCCTTCATCCTCCACCCTTCTTGAACCTCAACTACTCCTCCCTGATCGCCCTACTCTCTTCCTCCCCATTTCTTGGCTTCCCATTGTTCCCCCCCCCCGTTCTTGGCTCCGTAGCCCCACCCCTCCGTCGTGGTCCCCTGGCCGCCGCCCGAGACGCATCTGCACCTCGGCCCTGAATCGCACTGCCGCTCCGGTCCACGCCCCAGCTCCGCCCGCGACGCAAAACCCTACCTCTACGCGGAACCAGCCCGCGCGCCGCGGCCCTGTCCGCACCACCATCCGACTGCGCCGCGACTCTGTCAGCACCGCAACCCCGCGCCGCGGATTCGGCCCGCGCCGCGGATCTGCCCGCGCCGCGGATTCAGCCCGCGCCGCGACTCTGTCAGCACCGCAACCCCGCTCGTCGTCACGGGGCTATCCCCCGCGTTGGGTGTTCCTTTCCGCGCCGCCACCCTGCCGCACCGCGGACCTGCCCCTGCGCCCCGGATCCGTTCCACGCCGCCGCCCGGGACTGCACCGCAGCCCGCCAGTACCCGGCTCCGACTTGCGCCCGGTTGCATCTGCGCCACGGACTCTCCTCACGCTGTGGTTCCTCCCATGCTGTGGTCCCAACCAGCACCTCGGTCTCGCCCGCTCTACTCCAAGCCCCGCACGCCCAGAACTCACCATCTCGGCTGTGCCTTGGACTAAGCCACCATCAGGTTCGCCGCCTCTCCCACTTATTCCAGTATTATTACTGCTTGCAGTCCCGCCGCCGCTATCGCGTCCCCGCCGAGAC
Organism: Wolffia australiana; assembly: GCF_029677425.1. Lineage (NCBI taxonomy): Eukaryota > Viridiplantae > Streptophyta > Magnoliopsida > Alismatales > Araceae > Wolffia > Wolffia australiana. The sequence goes on along the minus strand of NC_135837.1, from coordinate 15,778,865 downwards.
CTCTGGATCGAACATTGGAATAGGTGTAGCCACCGACGCCGAGAGCAGGATTCTTTGAGGTAAACGGATTGTCTTTGATTGCTTAAATACCGAACTCTCCAGGGCCGTTAGACGCCTCCCGCCCTAGTCGTCTAGTGGATTCTGCGGGTCATCGGAGTCTGATCTCCGATCGTTCTACCGCGCACGTCCCAATCTACTGCGCTTACTTGTCCGCGTCATATCTGCTCGTTTATAAACTTCAATCCCATAAATTTGACAAAGTTATATCATATCAACATTTCACTTGTGACGTGAAACGCGCCGTTCGATCCCGGCCGCCGACGTTTCACATCACTTTCTCTCTCTCTCTCTCTCTCGCTCTCGCTCTCGCTCTCGCTCTCGCTCGCTCTCTCTTTCTCTCTCTCTCTCTCTCTCTCTCTTTCTCTCTCTCTCTCTCTCTCTCTTATATATACTAGTGTGGCCTGCTCGCAATGCTCGCTCGGAGTGGACCCAGAGGAATAAAAAATGATTGGTTTCGACAATGTCAGCCGTAAAATGATGTACTAAGGAATGTTTAAATGCTCGGATTTCGTAGAGATAATTCTTGAACTTAGAAGATCACATAGTGCGACATGCAAATTGCACCTACCAAGTGCGACAACAGAGGGAATCCCTCATTATTCAGAATTTCTTACATATGGTAAGGGTTCTTCAACCATTGAAAGGAATGAATTCAGCAGCAGAGCAGCTCCCAAAGAACTATGTTGCAATTCTGCAAGAACAAAGGAACACCCAAAATCAGGAAAACCAACAGATTTCCCTTGCATAGAAGCATGTTTGACAGGAAAGGGAACAACGAACAAATGGCGATCAATATGGAACGAAATGATAAAAAAACGCGTCGTTGTGCACGGCAAAGTAACCGCAACGCCATATTTGCGCCATTGTTCTCAACTCATCCCAATTACTCTTTGAATTATCATCTCAAAGAATCATCAAATGGGACAAGGGCATCACCTGGAATTAAGAAGAAGGGAAAGAAACGGGACGAACCAAATGCGATGCGCTGAACAGAGGAGCCATATTTGCGCCATAGATCTCTACTCATTGCCATAGATCTCTGCTCGCCATATTTGCGCCATAGAGTTAAGATCGCAATTGCGCCATAGATCTCTACTCGTCTCAAAGAATCATCAAATGGGCCACTGGCAGCACATAAAATTAAGGGAAAGGGAATCGGAAGGGGACGAACCAGATGCGATGCGCTGGATTGAGGAGCTAGGACAAAGAAGAGGCAGGGAGGAGCAATCGCCGGCGGGTCGATGAAGACCTAAGATCGTAGTTTTGAGGACCCCTACCTCGGCACCAGATCAGTTCTGAAAGAAGTCCACTGCAATTCTGCAAGAAACAGATCGATGAAGATCAGAAGAACACCCGAAATTGGGGAAAACTGACAGATTTCCCTTGCGTAGAGGTATGTTAGGGAGGAAAGAAAGCAACGAACAGATGGCCATTCGTAGAGATCAAAATGATAGAAAAACGCGTCGTTGTGCACAGAAAAGAAAACCGCAACGCCATATTTGCGCCATAGATCCCTACTCATCCCAAGTATGCTTTCAAGAGTCATCTCAAAGAAGCATCATATGGGTCACGGGACACATAGAATTAAGAATTGCAGGGAAAGAAATGGGACGAACCAGACGCATGCGCTGAATAGAGGAGCAAGGAGGAAGAAGACGCAGGGAGGAGCAATCGCCGGCGCATGTTGAGTACCCCTACCTCGGCACCATAGCATTTGCCATAGAACTCCGCTGCAATTCTGCAAGAGATAGATCGAGGACGAACATAAGTACTCCCAAGATGGGGAAAACCATGTTGAGTAATTTATGTATTATTTATCACCCTGTGGGTTTGCTTGGTTCATTGGTTGTAGGTGAAGGAGGTGCGAATAATGGAAGAGCCCTCCTCCGTACGATGTTATTTTTTCTTGAAGATATTGGTCGAAATGATGTATATCTTTGTGACGTTGATGGCGATCACTTCCTGTAAAATAAATTTAAGTTGTGTTGAGTTTGGGATATCATGGCAATAAGAGGTGGAGAGCGAGTTAGGGAGTGTACCTGAGAGTGGAATTGAGAATGGAGATTCTCATTGGAAAATCTCTGTGTAAACGACATTACTCACGTGCGAGCGGTTTGCGCCGCCATCGCTGTACACGATTCCTGCTAGACCGATTCGTGTTCTTGAGAGGGCAACATAGAGTTGGCCATGAGTGAATAGCGGATTCGGTAGATACAACCCCACTGTGTCGAGAGTCTTTCCCTGGGATTTATTAATTGTCATTGCAAATGCAAGTCGAATTGGGAATTGAAGGCGCTTGAATTGGAATGGAAGCCTTGACTGAGACAGGTAGAGCGCAATCCGTGGTAGGAGATGGACTTCACCGTAGAATTTACCTTGACTGAGGATACTGACTTGCACCATTGTTGTAAAAAAGCAAACAACTCGCAGCCTAGTCCCGTTGCACAGGCCTTGTAATGTGTTCAAGTTTTGGATAAGGATTACGATGCACCCGATCTTGAGGTGAAGTTTGTGGAGCGGCATTGTTGCATCATCAATTGTGTTTAGAAACTCTGTTGGATACAGTGATTCGTTATTGACTTCGCCAGGGGGGATTTCATCGAAGCTTAACTGCTCCATTGCCTCGCCTGGGAAGACATCGAGCACCATGTTGTTGACTGCAACCACATCTTCGTTCAGGGGGGTTAAAATTGTTGTTCATAGCAATTGACTGTCGGCATCTTCATAGTAACCATAAACTTGGGTAATGAGATCGAAGAGAGAGGAGACGCGGCGGATGTCATTTGGGAGATAGACATCTGGGCCAACCCGTCCTTCTCCAACAGCAAGTAAGAACTCGCTCCATGCTCGGTGGTCTGGCGAAACGCGAACATTTGTTTTGAGCCAAAAAACGGAGCAATGGCGCCACACATCACAGCGGTTGAGGGCTGAGTTGACGATCATTGCGCGTGAGCCTTTATGTATGACTGGAAGCATTTGCCTAAAGTCGCCTCCCATCACAACAACTTTGCTGCCGAAAGGAACGTTTTCCAGATATGGGTCGGCTGTCTTCATCAAATCACGAATACTTCTATCAAGCGTCTCATAAACATGGCGGTGCATCATTGGAGCTTCGCCAACTATTATAATACTTGCTGACAGAATTTGGTGGTCAATCATTGAATCAGGCGAGAATCCACATGTTGAGACGTGAGTTACCGGGATAGGAATCTTGAATGTAGAGTGCAACGTTCGCCCTCCTTCTAGGAGGAGCGCCGCGATACCACTTGTTGCAGTCGTCATTGCTGAGAGGCGAGAGGCCTTTATCTTTGCAAGAATAGCGGCGTAGAGAAACGTCTTACCAGATCCACCAAGCCCATCAACAAAGAAAACATTCCTCTCAGCACGTTTCGGCGATGCAACGGCTTTGAATACAGCGTCGTAAAGTTGTCTTTGTTCTTCATTTAGCATGCCTTGTAGGTGTTCTGCACTAAGGACTGCATTCTCGTTGGTGTTTCCATGACTTGGCCTATTTATGTTATCTATTGGTTGAACTTGGATGCCTTGGGGTAATCCTGGGAATGCTGCGAGCGAAGATCCGTTGTGGTGGAGGATTGTCTCGATTGCGATCAGTACTCTTTGTTGTATCTGGTCTGCGTCTTCTGACGGCCTGTTTAAACGAATGTCCTCTGACATTGGTTCGAGGTATTTTCTGAGAAGCATAAGTGGATTGGAGATTTCACAGTAGAGCAACATCATCGCATAGAGGTCACGAACTTGACGGGGAGAAGCGACACCTAATGCCATTGCGAGATCATTGTCAAACTCAGCATCAGAGTGGAGTAGGCCGCGAGCAGCTGCAGCTTGCTGATATGTGTCGTAAACAACACCAGCCACGATGTGTAAATCTGCGTAACATGTAGCTCGTGGTACATGATAAAGCATCAATCAGAGGTAGTATCGAGCACTGTCGCGAGGGCACACAAAGTGCACCCTTCCAATGCATTGTTGTCATTGACGTCGTGTCCACCGTCGGGCAGAATCGTTCCACGTGTAATACGAAGGGAAGTCGTAATACAATATTTTCTTGGCTAGATTATCTTGCGGATGCTCACGGTTGTAAAGCATCCACTCTCTGAAGGGCGTGCGCTCAGACCTATCTATGACTTCAGTAATTGTTTCTCCTTCTGCGTACACCACTGTTTGCATATTCTCGTCGTGAACTTGTAAGGCAAAAACGGTTGGATACATTTTTTGCATACTGAATTCGCAGATTCGCCAGAATGCCTCTGATGCAGATACGTATCGTGCGTCTAGATACTGTTGGGCTTCATCTTGTGGATTATTCTGAGGATTATTGCCAATGTCGAAGTCTGTAATAGCGGAAGTTGGAGAAACTCTTGCTTGGATGCGATCGTGACCCTTGCAGACATACTTGTACAGATACTTCACTGACTGAATGGAAGAGCAGATTTCCACGTTAATGTGACAGTTGAATGCCTTGCATAAATATTTATTGTATGGAACAACCCAGCGATTATCAATGACATGAGGACCCTTCTGGATGGCCCGGCCGTCATTGCGTCGTAGGTAGAGAGGGTACCCATCATTGGTTACTTGGGTGGAGTCAACAAATTCTTTGGGGAACTTCTTGGAGCACTTTCCTTTCTTCATACATGGACATTTTGGGTTGCAGAACCGCAAGGGCCGTGGATCATATGTGTTGTGACACAGTCGAACAAATCCTTGTCGCTGGGATCTGGTATTTCAGCGCACACTATCTTATCAATGTCCTCTGGGGTCTTCGGCTTGTATTGAGCATCCAATACCCACAACATGTGCGCGTGAGGGAGGCCACGTTTCTGAAATTCGACAACGTACACATGACCATTTACTTTGCCGAATACTTCCTTGTCGATTATCAAATGGAGGAGTTCCTTAAGTTTCAACCGGAAAACACGACAGCAAAGATCGAATCGATCTTGTGCCTTCTGGCCAAGTAGTAGAGATTGTGTGATATCAGGCCATTTTGGATTGCAAGTCATTGTGATAAATAGATCGGGCTTCCCCATCTTTCTGATGATGGCCATAGCGTCGTGGTACAACCCTTGTATGTAGCGTGGGCCGCCTGTAAAAGAAGGTGGGAGAATGATCATCCTCCCCGCTGGCATAGCAACATTGTCTGTGGCGACTTGATCAACCAACCCTCGATAGAGACTCGAACGCAACGTTGACTGGTTGCATCGAATCCAATGTAATCGCGATTCTTCAACTTTTGCGTAAGCATCCACAACATATTCTTGAAAAAGCCTGCCAGAAAGATGAAGCACTGTTGAAGAGTCACGAACCATGAAGTGGTAGGCATAGAATTGATTCATTGTCACATGGGCGCTTTCCTTTAGCTGCAGGCTCCACCCTGGACTACCGTAGGGAAATAGCAACACAAAGTGGAGCGGATCATAATATCCGTTCAGCTGATTAACGAATTGCAGGCCTCCACCACGCTTGCGAAGAACAATGCTACGCCTTCCGTCTCCTTCATGTCCATCACCAGTCATAAGAACAGAAATTTCAGAGGCGTTGGGTTGATCATAACGTCTATCCGGGATGGAAGGCTCTCCAATCCGTAGCTCGAATTCTTGGGTGGATGCGGCGAGCAGTGCTTGTTCGTTGTTTGCTTGGAATTGAGTAACAAATGGGTTGGCCACATGTAGACAGTGCTGGATCTTTTCAAGGATGATGCGATGTAAATTAGGGAAGATTGAGCATTGTTGTTCTATTTGATAGTCTGTGTCGTAGATGTAGATTTGAGCAAAAGAGGGAGCATGACCAACAGGGGGCAACAAATCATTTGAAATCTGATGGTAGACAGCACCTTGGATTCGATAAGTGTACACACCGGCACAATTGTCGGCGAGGGTACGGTCAAAATTTGCACCGCTCGATGTGAAACTGAAAGCTGAATTATAAGCTCGAATGAAATTGCGGTAGTGTTTTGACTCATTTGTCGTGCCCTGAAGCAGCTCGAGAAGCAATGATGGCGGGCTGGGGAATGTTGGCAATGTGAATTTACATCCCTGCAACATAAGTGGAACACAGGGTTCTACTGACTTGTACTAGGTTTGCGTTCTTGTATCCAAAACTTTGCGTCGCACGAAGCACATGATGCATTCATGACTCTGAGGAAATGTGGTTGAACATCTTGCACATTGCGGGTAGCGGCGAGTAGTGTATTCACATTTGTTGATCTCGTTGATCGAAGATATGCAATTCTTTCGGCCCGACGGTTGCCACTGGTAACGGTTGACATTGTGAACCTACTAAAAGTTTTGAAGATTAGGCAGAGGGGAAGATAATTAAATGGAGTACGGGAAAGGGTGTAGAGACATAATAGAACCGGGGAGGAGCGCTAAAGTAGTAATTTGTTTTTCCCGTTGACAATTAATTACCCAGTGAGATGAATCTCATTTTCTCCACATTTCCTAAAGAAAAGAGTTGGCAAATGTGTGCCGAACATTTATTCGGGTGGGGGGAAACATCATAAGCCGTTGGTACAGTTCCAAAAGAAAGATAGATTCGGAAATCAATAAGTCTGACATATATTCGAAATCTCGTAATGTAGATTAAAAATTCAGCAGGGTAGTGAAATTTGCATTTATGAAAACTTACCAGGCCTTTTTAAATAGTTTTATTCATCGAGCAAATGTAGTCCATTAAAGAGGATAATACGTAGTCCCAATTACTGGCCTGGTTAATTGCAAATGCGGAAGATTCTACACCATGTCCAGCGAAGTACCTATTTCGAATTGAACGCATAAAAGTAGGCAAAAGAGGCAATAGATGTGAAAGACTCAGCCAATCAGAAAATTTATAGTTGGAATTCCAAAGCAAAAGGGCCCAAAAGCAAAAGTACTTTCTTGCACGATTGAGTACGCCAACAAAATGTAAGATAAAATTAATGTATTCATATTAAAAAATAAGCAGGGCAGTGTAATTTGCATTGAAATCCTACCAGGCCTTTTTAAATAGTTGTATTCATCGAGCAAGCGTAGCCCATTAAAAAGGATAATACGTAGTCCCAATTACTGGCCTGGTTAATTGCAAATGCGGAAGATTCTACACCATGTCCAGCGAAGTACCTATTTCGAATTGAACGCATAAAAGTAGGCAAAAGAGGCAATAGATGTGAAAGACTCAGCCAATCAGAAAATTTATATTTGGAATTCCAAAGCAAAAGGCCCAAAAGCAAAAGTACTTTCTTGCACGATTGAGTACGCCAACAAAATATAAGATAAAATTAATGTATTCATATTAAAAAATAAGCACGGCAGTGTAATTTGCATTGAAATCTTACTGGGCCTTTTTCAATAGTTGTATTCATCGAGCAAATGTAGCCCATTAAAGAGGATAATACGTAGACCCAATTACTGGCCTAGTTAATTGCAAACGCGGAAGATTGTACACAATGGCCAGCGGAGTACCTATTTGAAATTGAACGCATAAATGTGGGTATTATTCTGGATGCGCCATTTCGCCTATCTGGCACGGCCGCATGGATGCCAACACGATGATGATTTTCATTTAATTAATTTGAAGAAAGTAACTATAAGGAATTATGAAATGAATGTCCGCGTGAGACTTCAAATTAAAGCAGTTGTCTATAAATGATAATCTGAAATTCTAACTTAGGCGATGAAATCATGATTTGAAAATTGAAATGTACTCACGGCCATCTAGAGTAATCTTGCAATAAACTTGCAGCAGTTTATCCATGATAACGACGATTGATTCTAAAATCGGAAAAAAATGAGGAATAATAAAATAATTGACAGAGATAGGAGGTATGATAACTGTTTCTCGGTTTCCTGATTTCTTTGGAGAGAATATATGACATAGAAGAATGAAGACTTAAGAGAGTCGGAAGATTTACCACGGCGAGGCGATCGAGGGAGTGAGCGAGCGATTCTTGGATGATTGGAGGGCTCCGCTGAACACGGAGGCTACGGCGATGATGGCTTCTGTCTGCCGATCCGCAGGCGCTTCCTCTGCCATTGTACATGGATGTGAAGAGAAAACTATTATTTTGCATGGCAGAGTAATTAGATTTTCATTGGGGTACCAATTCGTCTGTGGGAGGAGAGGATTGCGATATCAGATTGCCATAAAACACTATAAGCACATGGGTAATATTCTGTATGTGCCATTTCGCCTAAATGGCACGGCCGCATGGATGCCAACACGATGATGATTTTCATTAGATTAATTTAAAGAAATTAACTAAAGGGAATTATGAAATGAATATCCGCGTGAGACTTCAAATTAAAGCAGTTGTCTATAATTGATAATCTGGAATACTAACTTAGGCGATGAATTCATGACTTGAAAATTGAAATGTACTCACGGACATCTAGAGTAATGTTGCAATAACCTTGCAGCAGTTTATCCATGATAACAGCGATTGATTCTAAAATCGGAATCAAAATAATTGACAGAGATAGGCGATGTAATAGCTATTTCTCGGATTCCTGAGTTCCTCAGAGAGAATACTGAAGAATGAAGACTGAAGAAAATCGGAAGATTTACCACCGGCTATGCGATCGAGGGACTGAGCGAGCGATTCTTGGCCGTCGGATACGGCTTTTGCCTTGTTGTCGTAGGATTGGAGGGCTCCTCCGAGCACGGAGGCTATGGCTTTTGCATGGCTATTGGGGGTTTCGCTGGCGATGATGGCTTCTGTCGGCCGATCCGCAAGTGCTTCCTCTGCCATTGTACATCTATAAAAATCAGTCCCTAGATAACTGCCGACGGATTGAAAACATACGAACAGAGACAATTTGACGGAATGAAAACTCAATGGAGACAATTTTACCGAGACAAACGCTCCAATACAGACTCCGATTGTGTTCAGCGGTTGACAAAGGAGGAACATCGCACAAAATCTCTTGCAGATCTAGCGATAACCGGAAAACTGAGATCAATCGATACCTGCCTACAGATTGGAAACAGACGAACGTAGAGAATACAACGGAATATAGTCAATTTAACTGAGAGAAAACGCTCTAATGGAGACTCCAATTGCATTTTTCGTTTACACTAAAATCAACGCGAATAAAAATCTCTCGCATATCGATTTTTAGTCGCAGAAATTTGAAGTCTCTATGAGATCAATCGATACCTGCCTACCGATTGAAAACAGACAAACATAGACAATTTGACGGATTGAAAGAACACTGATCGCAAAAGATCGAGAAAAGAAGGAGATAGGCGGCAGAAGAAAATCACAAAAATAGAAATAAGAACACTGATCTTCTTGTTTTACTTTTTTGAATTTTTCGATTTTTTTCCTACTTAATTGGTCGTGTTTCGTGGAAGTTCATGTGGAGTGTGCGCGGATTTCCAGGCGGAGACGGACTCGGAGCAGAGCGGACAGAGAGAAGATGTGGACAATATCAAGGAATCGAGGCAGATTCCGTCGGCGATGCCCTCTGATACGTTGAAAGAAACGGCTGAGTCCGCTGCGGTGCGGGATAATCGGCCCAGCGGGGATGGGGATGAGCATACCACCGGGGATGGGGATGAGCATATAAGAACACAGTACGGTTAGAAATAAGAACACTATTATCAACCAAAAATTACCAAAAGTTTGAGAAAAGAAGGAGATAGGCGGCAGATGAAAATCGCAAAAATTACCTAGACTCGAGAGAAGAGGCTGTCATGCGATAGATGGGAGAGATGGGAGCTTGATCGAGAAATGCTGTTTTTCGTTCTAAGGAGAAGTTTGATCCGAGAAGAAGAGGCTGGGAGCAGGAGAACAGGAGATTTGGAGATTTGGGGAGCGGGAGAAACGAATCGAAAACCCAAAGCGTATTGGTTTTTTCTCTCTCTTCTCTCTCCCTCTCTTTCTTCTCTCTCCAACTCTTCTCAGCCAATCAGAGGCCAGAAGGGCACACTAATTTGCTTTATAGTTACTAGTGGGGCCCGCTCGCAATGCTCGCACAAGGTAGAGAGATGAATATGAAAAGCAGGGCCATTACCCTGCTGAACTGAATGGTTATAGTTTAACAGGGCAAGTTTGGGATGTAGAAGCAAAATTGTTTTGGCGAATAAATTTTGTGGTGCTGATGTGATATCTAGTGCAGTGGATGCTGATGAGAAATGGCATTGGCAGGCCGTGCTGAGCGAAATTTTTTGGACCCCAGTAGAGGCTATGGGGAAGATGCCGCAATGAAAGAGAAGTCCCTCAGCCTGACGTTCCACCTGGAAGGAATGAAATAGTAAGTAATTATGTGGCTTGAGTTGGGCAAAAATTGATGATTTTCCACTGGGAGCAAGACATGTTTGAAAGAAGCGACCAGAGAACGGGGTAAATTTTGACTTGTTTTTGGCTCGATGTATAATTGTAAATTTTGCCCTGATTTGGACAGCGAAGAGCGGGCTGACATAGCTGAGTAGGCTGAGTCGGGGGAAGTAATGATTTTCGGGAGGTAGAAGGGCAAGTGCACTGATTAATCAAAACAGTAGTATCAGATATCAGAGCAATATTGCGGGAGACAATTTAACAGTTGGAAGAAGACGTAATTCCCAATAAAGTGGTTAATTATGAGAGGAAATGAGTAAGATTCAACCTCCTCCTAGTGGTGCCCGCTTGCAAAGCTCGCATGGGGTATGACCATACAGTGGATAAATAACACAGCCGCAACAAAAATTGGTGCACTCCACAGCTATAATTCACATTTGAAATTGACATCAGAATTTCAGTGGAATATTAAATCGTGTGTTGCAAAAAATCAACAATCGTAGGACATAAAATGCTCAATGTGATATAAACTTCAATAATAAACGGAACCCCGTGGAATGAAATTACCATTCGAATGGGAGAAAACATGCCACGTCTGAGCTAGCCTTACGTCGTGCGGAGTGGATTAAATGTGTAGTTCTGATAAGTTGTTGTGGCTTATTGATCGTGCAATACGTATGGGAAAGTTGCAGACACTGCGAGAGAGTAATTGTAGAAACTCAGTGATAATCAAAGTTAGGCGACATTAGTTGAATGGACCGAACTTACCTGGCTATTGCAGTAGCCTTCGATATTTTGCACTGATGGCCTTCTCCATAATTACCCGATTGCTATCAAAAGTGAAAAATATCACGGCGATAAGTAGTAAAATATTATGTACCGTAATGTCAGTAATTTACATCTTATCTATCATCTATTGGGTCTGCTTGTAGCTAGTTAGAGTTAGTAATAGTTAGGTGACATTAGATGAATGGGTCGACCTTACCTGGCCATTGTCGTAGCGTACGATATTCCACACCGATGGGCTTCTCGATAATTATCCGATTGCTTCATAAGAAAAACAATTCACGGTGAGAAGTAGTAAAATGCTATGTATTGTAGTGTGAGCAAATTAAGATTTATTTATCACCTCTTGGGTCTGCTTGTTGCTTTGGTTGCAGGTTAGGGAGGAGGGAATCATGTCGTAGCCCCGTGTCACCTGAAGGATCCATTTATGGGGCGTTGAGATTGTGATAGCAATGCAAATATGTTGTGGAGGGCAAGTTCGAGAGTGTACCGGAGAGTGTAACGGAGTATGGAGATGCTCATTGCCTCGGTCGTGTTCGCAACGTCGACTTTTGGAAAATCTCCGTGTAAACAACATTAGTCACGTGCGATCGATTTTTCCCACCATCCCAGAACACGATTCCTGTTGGACCGAGTCTTGTCCTTGAGAGGGCGACGTAGAGCTGGCCATGAGTGAAAAGCGGGTTTGGTAGATATATCCCAACAGTGTCAAGAGTTTGGCCTTGGGATTTATTAATCGTCATTGTGAAGGCCAGCCGAATTGGGAATTGAAGGCGCTTGAATCGAAAGGGAAGCCTTGATTGAGATGGGTAGAGCGACATTCGTGGTAGGAGGTGGACTTGACCATAGAAATTTCCTTGACTGATGATACTGACTTGCACCATTGTTGGAAAGAAGCTAACAACTCTTAGCCTAGTCCCGTTGCGAAGGCCTTATAATGTGTTCAAGTTTCGGATGAGGATTATTATGCACCCAATCTTAAGACGGAGCCTGTGCAGCGGCATAGTTGCATCATCAATTGTGTTCAGAAACTCAATCGGGTACAGGGATTCGTTGTGGACTTCGCCGGGGGGATTGCATCGGAGCTTAAGTATTCCATTCTCTCACCGGGGAAGACGTCTAGTACCATGTTGTTGAGCTCAACGACATCATCGTTCAGCGGGGTTAAGATCGTTTTCGTCAACAGCTGAGTTTCATCATCATCGAAGGAACCATAAACTTGGGAAATGAGATCTGTTAGGGAGGATACGCGGCGTATCTCATTTGGAAGACAGACATCTGTGCCAGCCCGTCCTTCTGCAACAGCAAGTAAGAACTCGCTCCATGCTCGTTGGTCTAGCAAAACACGGACATTTGTTTTGAGACGAAAAACAGAGCAATGTCGCCATATCTCACTTCGGTTAAGGGCTGAATTGATGATCATTGCGCGGGAGCCTTTCTGTATTACTGGAAGCATCTGTCTGAAGTCACCTCCCATCACAACAACTTTGCCGCCGAAAGGAACATTTTCCAAATATCGGTTGGTAGTCTTCATCACATCGCGAATACTTCGATCGAGAGTCTCAAAGACATGGCGGTGCATCATTGGTGCTTCGTCAACAATTATAATACTTACCGCTTGAATCTGGAGGCCGATCATCGAATCAGGTGAAAATCCACATGTTGAGACGTGAGTTACAGGAATAGGAATCTTGAATGTGGAGTGTAAGGTTTGCCCGCTTTCGAGGAGGAGCGCGGCAATACCACTTGTTGCAGTTGACAATGCCAACAGGCGAGAGGCCTTTATCTTTGCAAGAATTGCCGAGTAGAGGAACGTCTTACCAGATCCACCAGGCCCATCGACGAAGAAGACATTACCCATAGTAGCATGTTTTGGAAATTCGATTGCTTCAAATACAACATCGTAAAGTTGTCTCTGCTCTTCATTCAGCATGCTTTGTAGGTGTTCTGCGGTGAGGATTGCATTCTCGATGTTGTATCTATGTATCTATGTATCTATGTATCTACTGACTGGTCTTCGACTATTCGGGTTAATCCTGGGAATGACGCGAGCGAAGATCCATTGTGATAGAGGATTGAATCGATTAGGATCAGTACTTGTTTTTGTAGATGATGTGGGTCTTGTGATTGGCTGGTTAAACGTAGGTCATCCGACATAGCATCAAGGTGTTTCTGGAGAAGCATAAGAGGGTTGGAGATTTCACAGTAGAGCAACATCATCGCATAGAGCTCGCGAACTTGACAGGGAGAAGCGACACCTAATGCCATTGCGAGATCATTGTCAAACTCAGCATCAGAGTGGAGTAGGCCGCGAGCAGCTGGAGCACCCTGATATGTGTCATAGAGAACACCAGCAACGGTCCTTAGATTGTCAAAACAGGTAGCTCCTGGAACATGATGAAGCATTAATCGGAGGTAGTATCGTGCAGTGTCGCGAGGACAGACAAAGTGGACCCTTCCAATGCACTGTTGTCGTTGACGTCGTGTCCAACGTCGGGTGGAATCGTTCCACGTATAGTATGAGGGGAAGTCACACTACAACATATGTTTGGCTTGAATATCGTCCGGATGCTCCCTGTTGTAACGCATCCACTCTGTGAGTGGCGTGCGATCCGACCTACCCATGACTTCACCAATTGTTTCTCCTTCTGCGTATACAACGGTTTGCATATTCTCATCGTGAACTTGTAGGGCGAAAACTGTTGGGTACATTTTTTGTAGGCTGAACTCGCAAATTCGCCAGAATGCCTCTGATGCAGATACGTATCGCGCGTCCAGATATTCTTGGGCTTCGTCGTGCGGAGTATAGGGAGTGGTACTGCAAGTGCTGAGGTTTGTAGCAGAAACTCTTGCCTGAATGCGATCGTGGCCCTTGTACACATACTTGTACAGGTACTTCACTGACTGAACGGAAGAGCAAATTTCCACGTTAATGTGACAGTTAAATGCCTTGCACAAATATTTATTGTATGGGACAACCCAACGGTTGTCAATGACATGCGAACCCTTTTGGATGAATTGCCCGTTGTTGCGACGTCGGTAGAGAGGGTACCCATCATTGTTGACTTGCGTGGAGTCTATGAACTCTTTTGGGAACTTCTTAGAGCACTTACCTTCCTTCATACACGGGGATCTTGGGTTTGCAGAACCGCAGGGGCCATGGATCATGTGCGTGGTGACACAGTCAAATAAATCTTTGTCGCTGGGATCAGGAATTTCAGCGCACACTGTCTTGTCAATGTCCTCTGGGGTTTTCGGCTTGTGGGGAGTATCCAGTACCAATAACATGTGAGCGTGTGGGAGACCACGTTTTTGGAAGTCAACGACATACACACGTCCGTTTACTTTGCCTAATACTTCCTTCTCAATTAACAAACGGAGAAGCTCCTTTAGTTTCAAGCGGAAAACGCGACAACAAATATCAAATCGATCATGTGACTTCTGGCCAGGGAGCAGAGCTTGTATGATTTCTGGCCATTTTGGATTGCAAGTCATTGTGATAAATAAATCAGGCTTTCCCATCTTTCGTATGATGGCCATAGCATCCTGGTACAACCCTTGCATTTAGCGTGGTCCGCCAGTAAATGTAGGTGGGAGTATGATCATCTGTCCCGCAGGCATATCAACATTGTCCGAGGCTACTTGATCAACTAATCCTCAATAGAGGCATCCACGCAATGTTGTCTGGTTGCAACGAACCCAATGTAATCGTGATTCTTCAACTTTAGCGTAAGCATCCACGACATATTCCTGGAAAAGCCTGCCGGAGAGATGAAGCACTCTTGATGTGTCACGAACCATGAAGTGGTAGGCGTAAAATTGTTTCATTGTTACTTGGAAGTTTTCCTTCAGCTGGGTGCTCCATCCCGGACTACCATAAGGAAATAGCAGCACAAAGTGGAGTGGGTCGTAATATCCGTGTAGCTGATTAACAAATTGCAGTCCTCCACCACGCTTGCGAAGAACAATGCTACGCCTACTATCTCCTTCATTTCCATCCCCAGTCATAAGAACATTGATCTCGAAGCCTGTGGGTTGAGCATAACGTCTGTCAGCAATGGAAGGCTCTCCAACCCGTAACTCGAACTCTTGCGTGGATGCGATGAGTAGTGTTTCTTCATTGTTAGCTTGGAATTGATGAACAAATGGGTTGGACACATTCAGGCAGTAGTGGATCTTTTCTAAGATGGTGCGATGTAAGTCAGGGAAGATTGAGTTTCATCGCTCTATCTGATAGTCTGTGTCGTAGATGTAGATTTGAGCAAAAGAAGGAGAATGACCGGGGAGGGGCAGCAAAGCTTTTGAGATCTGATGATAAACAGCACCTTGGATTCGAAAAGTGTACACACCGGCGGAATTGTCGGCCAGGTTACGATCAAAATTTGCACTGCTTGATGTGAAACTGAATGCTGAATTGTAAGCTCGAATAAAATTGCGGAAGTGCTTGGACTCATCGGTCGTGCCCTCAAGCAGCTCAAGTAGCAATGGAGGCGGGTTGGGGAATGTTGGCAAGTTGATTTTACCATCCCTGCAACATAAGTAGAAGACGGGGTTTTGCTGACTGGAACTGGGTTTGCGTTCATCTATCCAAAACTTTGACTGGCATGAAGCACATGATGCATTCATGGTACCGAGAAAATTGGCTTGAACATTTTTCACATCGCGCGTAGCTGAGAGGAGTGTGGGCACAGTTGTCGATCCCGTGGATTGACGATATGCAAGTCTTTCAGCCCGACGGTTGCTCCTCATAACGGGGGTGTTCATATTATTGTTTTTGGAAGGAGAACCTACTAATAGCATTGAAGATCAGAACGGAGGATAGAGTACTGAATGGAATTGCTGATTATTGGAAGATTTTTCAAAGAGGTACCTATTAATAGTTTTGAAGATCAAAAAATAAGTGTCTTCTAAAAAGGATCTATGTGAATAAAACATGATCAGTGTAAAGAAAGTTGTATGGACGGCACGAAGAGTGGTACTTAGTTACACTGCTACGTCCACCAAAAGAGGAGGAGAAATTGTTAGACGGCAAGGTGGAATTAGTTTGGTTTGTGAGGGAGTTAAGTCAAGGAGAAACTTATTTCTCCAATAACCGAAAATTAAACTGAAGTCTTTATGATCGGTGGCTCACTGAGAAAGGTAACGTGCTACCGGCCCTGACTGTGAGTCAACAGTCCAGTATACAACGTACATGTGTATATTGGTTTATTGAAGAATTGGTGGGTTCTTCACCGAATAATATCACCGAATAATGTCACCGAATTTTCCGGGTGTCGGACACTGTAATTGGTCGGGACAGTAATCCAGTGTACAACGTACACGTGTTCTACCTCTCTATAAAAGAAAGATAAATTGATCGATTGTTCTCCTCGGAGAAAAATCCAACGCGGTCAATCCCTCCGTCCATTCATTTATCCGTACGAAGTGTGACTTCATTTCAAATGAAGTGAACGCCGTCACTCGTTGCCAGGTCGCCCGTGGTCTCCACGCGCCAAGTCTACCTCTATTCCCGCCCACCGTCGTTTCCAGTCTATGTAGACAATTCCTCTCTTGTCAGATCTCCGGCCATGCGCAAACCGCATCGAGCTTCGATCTGTTTATCTCGCTATCTCTCTGTCCATTCAATTATCCATACATCTATTCAACAGTGGATCAATATATCTATCTCTATTACTATGAAGGAAAGATAAATTGATCGTTTGTTCTCCTCGGAGAAAAACCCAACGTCGTGAGTCGTTGGCAGCTGGCCCGTGGTCTACACGCGCCTAGGCTACCAATATTCCCGCCGACCATCTGTTGTAATCTACGTAGAACATTCCTCTCTGGTCAGATCTCCGGCTGTTTCCAAACCGCGGCGAGCTTCGATCGACGTAATCTTCACCTACAATCGATCTTCTTCTTCGAAATACAACTCTAATAACGAAAGAATAACTATAGCGATTCTCGATTAATAAGCAGATAATGGAAGGGAAGTTTTCAGCGATGGTCACCTCGACTTCCACGTCAGGCTCGATCGCGATTAACGTTATCGGTTTGACAATCTCCGGCGAGCTATCCAGATCGATCACGCGCGTATGAACCCGGAGGTCGAACTAATCCCAGGTGTTCGTCCCTGCAAATGAGTGATTTCTAATCACAGTTGTGGAAAATAGTAATTCGGATTAAAAGAGTTCGGAAGAAGGCGATCGAACCTTCGCCGCTGGCGGATTACCTAGTGGTGATGTTGATACCCGCATTGTAAAATTCGCCCCGCGTTCTAAAAACATCATGAATAAGAGGGAGAAAAAGAAAGAGAAATAAGAGCCGCGAAAACATAAGAATCGCATAGAAAGAAAGAGACACTCCAGGTGAATCGCAAAACATAAGAAACCTTGCGCTAGCGAGGATCGAACGTTCCGGAAATCTGGCGTGCGGAAAAATCGAAAGATATGAAAAACTTGCGTTCCAAAAATCAATTCGCGTTATAAAAATTCACCAAAAATTTAATCGGCGAAGCTGCTTAATCGGCGAAGAGAAATACATTTCCACCAAAAAGTTATGGCGGAAGGAATGACGGAAAGCGAAAGATCGAAATAAGGCGATAAGGCAATAAGGCAAATAAGGCAATAAGGCAAATAAGGTGATAAGGCAAATAAGGCAGTAAGGCAAACAATATCAAAGATATATAAGGTGATAAGGCAAATAAGGCAGTAAGGCAAACAATATCCAAGATATAAAATACCTTTCACGTTTTAGGAACGTGGCTGGGTGCTGGAGAAAGGGGCTGAGAGAGCTGGTGGGAGCTGGAGAACGGGGCTGAGAGCTGGAGAATTCACGTTCTAAATATTCGAAAGAACGTAAGGATTTTAAGAATCGAAAGAAAGTAAGAATTGAAAGAATCGCAAAAATGGTACCGCGAGGAGGCGGCATATCTGGTTAACCTGCGAAGCGAAATACAGTTCCACCAAAAGTTTATGGTGGAAGGAATGATTCTTAAGTTAACCCCGCCGCGTCCATCTAATAAAATATTTCGGCCTATTGGAGAGGAAAATTATTTTATAAATTACATTTTCGATCCAAACTTTATATTTTTAAGGTATAATCGGGAGTTCATCAAGAGAACTTCGAGCAATATTTGTCGACACTTCCTGTTCAAAGAGATCGGGACAAACTTTAAATAAATGAAGATATCGATAAACAAATAGGGAAAGAGAGAGATTTGATAAACCCATGAAATCATGAATACATTCGGATAAAAAATCCAATGTAAGTAGAGAAAGTATGCCATCAAATCCAATAAGGATGAAGAGTGAGAGAGATGCGATAAACCCATGAAATCATAAAATACCTTTCACGTTTTAGGAACGCGCCTGGGAGCTGGAAAACGGGGCTGAGAGCGCGGCTGGGAGCTGGAGAAGGGGTCTGAGAGCTGGAGAACGGGGCTGGGAGCTGGAGAATGGGTCTGAGAGCTGGAGAACGGGGCTGGGAGCTGGAGAACGGGTCTGAGAGCTGGAGAACGGTGCTGGGAGCTGGAGGAAACGCGGCTGGGAGGTGACGAAATCGAAGTGGAGAAATCGAGCTGGAGAAGGGGTCGAAGTCTTAGGGCAGTCTAGTCTCTCTCCTCTCTCTCAGTCTCTCTATCTCTCTTCTCCCTCCAACCCTTCCTGGCCAATCAGAGGCCAGAAGGGTACACGTTTTCCTTTTATAGTAATAGAGATAGAGATATAGAGATATAGCTCTCACAACAGCAATACGTTGGATGTGGATTGGAAGGACCTTGCAAATGTGGATAGAATCTAGCCCAAGGCGATTACCGAACCTCAGTCCCCTTCTCATCGATAGATAGATGGAGAGGAAGAGAGAAAGAGAGAGAAATAGTTAGATAGATAGAGAGAGTTAGAGAGACAGACGAACAGATAGATAGATAGATAGATAGAGATAGATAGAGAATAATAGAGAGAGAGAGAGAGCGATTAGAGAGAGTAGGGGGGATGAGAGGGGGAGAGAGATATTTTTCGCCCAGGAGCTGCCAAGAATGGACGCTAGAAGGTTGGGCCTTGATAGCGACGAGATGAAATGCCACCATTGAAGTGCCTCGAGAATATCCAATGGGACTCCGTCATTGAAATGCCTTCATGGTATAGTAACAACGGCGAATTATAGCAATAAATTAGATTGATGATGAAGTCTCCCGCATCGCCCTTAAACAGATCAAAACTGGAAAAAATTTCAAATCAAACCCGTAATTTCTTACACACACACTTGACAACAGGATATGGAAGCTAAGAACTCGAGACCTCAACTTTGTAAGTTTACGTTAGTGGACTGAGAGAAGTTCTAGGGCGAAACTGCAGGGGGACAGGAAACCAAAATGCACATAGAGTGAACACAGATTCCGCTTCCCATCCAACTTAGGCCGTATTTATCTCTCTTTCTAGAATGGGCAATACCGGCGACTATGACATCCTCCCGGTTCAACTTAGCAGAGCGTGATAGCTTTCGGTGGTGGTGCCGTGAGGAGTTATCGAGCACGTGTTGGCGACAGTCTGCTTGATTCTAAATACGGACTGTCGCGCTCCTAGTTTAAGCCTACGACGATATTGACAGATATATTAGTCCATTCACGTGAGCTTGACTGCCGTATGTGCAGAACATCACTCGCAGGAGATGTTGGTTGCAATTTTTCATTATCCGCTCGGCGTAGATTACTTCTATATCGCGGCTCCGGTTAAGAAACGCAAGATGCCAACATGAGATCAAGAAAAGTAGAGAAGAAGAGGAAGGGGCATCTCACAATCTCCAATCAAATGCCATTCAGCTGGAAACATTAGCGAACAGAAGATAGAGACAGAGATTAGAGGATGGACAGGGTGATGGGTGGAACCGCCGCCCTGGGAGACATATTTTAGTAAGAAAAGCCTCACTGAACAAGAACACTACAGGATTTTTTCTAGTCTCACAATGAGACCGTTTCACTGCGGATCGTTGTGATTCAGTTATAGCAGCGGATCATTTCATTGCCATTTCCAAATGCAACCATTTCAAGGTGACCATGTTAGTAATGTTGACAATTCTCAACAACCATATGTCGTTTACTATGTCGGTTGGAACATAAGTCCCAATATAAATGCACCTAGTTTGAAAAAAAACAAGGTTTTCCCATTTCATTTTCTGTGTTTATGGCGTATTGCATAGCCAAGTGAGAAGTGCGAGTTGTTCCTAACTCCCAACAGATCGTTGCCGGGACTTCACATCGTCTCTTCACCAGGATGTACGTTGTCTCCTTTATAGTATGCACAGTGGAAATCAAAATCGCTTCCCCTCTATGATATTCTCCCGCCATGATCTTCTGTTGTTTTCCTCCAGAATGGACCGTTTGG
This sequence comes from Wolffia australiana, assembly GCF_029677425.1. Taxonomy (NCBI): domain Eukaryota; kingdom Viridiplantae; phylum Streptophyta; class Magnoliopsida; order Alismatales; family Araceae; genus Wolffia; species Wolffia australiana. The sequence continues at coordinate 15,758,384 of NC_135837.1, read as the reverse complement.
CCCCATTATTCTTGTTCTTTGGAATGCTTGTTTTCAACTTGTTAAATCCTAACGAGCAACACCCACCAGCAGAATTTAACGCTACAACAAGGTTTTTCTGATAGAATTCAAAAAGAACGTTAAGGGAGGAAAGAAGAAGAATACAAGAAGAAGAGAGCTACATAGATGAAGATAGAGATGGAGCGAGAGAGAAAGAGAGAGAGTGAGAGCAAGCAAGAGAGAGAGAGCTAGAGAGGTCTGTAAAACTCTCTCAGAAGAAGTAAAAGAAGACGTAGAAGAATAAGAACGAGAATGAAGATGGATGAGAAGGAGAGACAAGAACAGGTGTAGAGATTAAGATAGTTGATCTTCCTTGCGCGGATTGGTTGGTATTTATAGATGTCGAGAAGATTGCCTGCAACTTGTTCATTCACAAAATGAAAATCTATTGCAATGTGCTACATTCGTGCATGAAAAACAGCATTTTCGGCTAGATATGTAGCCCCAACATGATCACACCATATTGTTGGAATAGATGATGTTGTGATTTGAAGTTCTGTGAGAAGAGAATTAATCCAGATAACTTCAGATGCGGCATTTGCCAAGGCTTTATATTTAGCTTCGGTACTTAATCCAGCCACGATAGATTGTTTCTATGAACTCGAAGAAATTAAATTTTTGCCCAAAAATACCAAGTTACCACAAGTAGATCGTCTATCAATTTGATTTCCTGCCCAATCTGCAACACTATATGCATTTAAAGATAAAGCAAAATTGGAATAAAACATAAGACCATGTGTAACACTTCCTTTAAGATAACGAAGTGAATGTTTTAGAGTTCTCCGGTCATCAGTAGTTGGTTTATGCATTTTCTGACATGCTTTGTTAACAGCAAAGGCTATATCAAGACGAGTTAACTTGATGCATTGAAAACTGACGACTAAACTTCTATAAGTAGAATAATCTATTCAGAAGAAGTGGATGAAATAGAAGATTGACTTAATGGACATGAAGAATGTAACGGTCTATTGTTTTCAAGATTAGCTTGTTTTAAACATGAATAAATATATTTTGATTTATGTAAATATATGCACATGGTGCTTGCACGTCCCACACATGCACATGGTGTTTGGCGCCCCCGCGCACACTTGGCAGCCCGTGCACCCAACACGCACGGGCCTTCCCTGATCTGGTGTGTTTGAATGCCGATGGGCATGCACATCATAAGGGCGATGGGCTAAAAGATCAGGGTCAGACGTTGCTATCTGTATTGTGTGTTGTCGCATCACATTGAAGGACTCAATCTCCAAATTGTGAGTCCAGAACGCGGACATGTCCTCACAGTTAGCACGCAGGCCTCTGTGCATGAATGCCACATACTTTGGGCCTTACACCATTGGGCAGTAATATTTTTCTCTATTTAATCTTCTATACATCATAAATAAATTCAGGTTCAAATACCCAAATGTAGTTATCAAGAATTTGACAAATTTGTCAAATCAATAAAATGAGGTCAAATCCACTCAGATATTTCAGCAGTCTGAGAGAATACGTTTTACCTTTTACGATATACAGTTCAAGTCTTAAATCTATGATTTGACTCATTCCGCATATGGTTAAACTAAGTAGCCTCTCAATATAAGTAAAGAACCTACTTGGTCTTCACATCCAGCCAGTCAACCTATTAAAGGATGACCTACGTTGTTTGATCACAACCCCTATTAAGGCATGCATTACTTTGAACATTCATCAAAACACATAGTTAGGCACTTTAATAAAATGCTTTTAAAGGTTAACATACAATTATTATTATCAGCTTTGCTAAGAAAACTCCCTTTGGGTAATTACTTCCTGGATACATCTAAAGATGTCAGAAAACTTAAGAGACTCCAGGTAACATTTCATGCCTAGACAAAAAAACTCTTGACTTTTTTTATGGATATAGGACCAATAGATGATTAATGATATGGTTGAATGGCTTGATCACTAAAGAAATCACATGAGAGATACCGGTGAGACCTAAAAAATTTCATGTGAACATAAAAACATATCATTAAGTAGAAAATTATGTCATGAAAATAATTATCTTCAAATTTTCTTACTCACAAATAATCTTTGTAGAAAAGTCATTGGAACTAAAACAGTCACGTTCATGACATTTCTGAACATGGAGGCTTAAATGGGAGTAGAAATGAAATCATCCCATGACCCTTGTACCATCCAACATTCTAGTTTGCCTTATAAGAGTCGCATCACAGGCTCAAAATCAGTGCTCAATTTTGGGAGAATGCATTTTTTTCGTGTGACTACATATTTGCTACATCAGACCATATTTCTTATAAATCGAGCAAGTTTTTAGAAACGTAGTTTCTTTTGTTTCAATTAACCATTCCATATATTATTACAATGTCAAGCTCTATCATACAACAACTTTTTATTTATCTATAAAGGACTTATTTGTACCTTAAACATATCCTTAGAGGTTCCATGAATCCAATATAATGAAGATCATTGAAATGCGCGATCAAATTAAGATTTCCTGAATTGAAATTGTCAAAAAACACTAATTTTTCAAATAAAAGTCATTTTTCCAATCGGAGAATCAGGATCACGGGAGATGTTCCACAAGCTCAAATAAGGATATAACTAAAAGAACCAGAATGACAATTCATATCAAATGTTTTGTATCAATGTCCCCATCGAATTTGGAGTATATATAAACTTCAGCCCTGATCCTATTGGTTCTTGTAGGAAATTCCACCTTCTCCTTAAAATGTGATTCCTCTTATTTATAGGCCACGAGTTCCCATGTGATTTTTAATGGGGTCCTGTGTGAGTCTCCCTTTTTGCATGGGTCCTTGTCTGATATGTCTTGGGTAGGTTTCTATCATCACAGCCACATGGAACAACTAAATTACCCCCAGCAGGGAAGGAGGGTTAGCGTCTTTCCACAGATTTTTCTTTTCTTTAGTGCCTTGTAGTTATGCAAGCTCTTTCACTTGATTTAAAAATTATTCCATCGTAAGTTCATAAGTCAGATACATTATAGGTATACATTCAGTTTTAAATCATGAGGCAAGTCAGGTTCCAAAAAAATAGCTTTGGCTTTCTCCTACAGCCTTATGGAGTTTTGAGATATGGAAAACAGGTTGTATTAGGGAAGAGATTATGAAATATGAGTCCCAGTTTTATACGGAAATCACAAGGACCAAAATATCTGGGTCATAACTTTTTAGATGGTTTACAGGCTAAGTATTTCATGTGGTCGGCCTATCTGCATTATGTGTGCCTATTTTTAATTATTATCCTTTCTATAAAATTCTGCCATCTACTTCAGCATATTTCAAGAATTTTATAAATGCAACTTGAGATTCTACATAATGATATCCTTTTGTGTTCGGATGGTCCAATGAATTAGTAGGAGAAAGTGATCACTCATAGCATATGGATATTAATCTGCATCATCTTGAGGGAGAAGTGGTATGAAAAATAATATTGTTTTACTCTGACCAACAAAGTTGTTTGAACCTTTACATGCTGCATCTTGAGGGAAAGACGACCATTGGTCATTATTGAATGTGTTCCTTATATTTTGGGCTACCCCTGATAGAATCAACATTGAAAAATGCCACCATTTGAGATATTGTCCACGTATATACTATGAAGCCTCAAAGTTTCCAAAAAAATTATTATCAAAATTTCATGTGTGAAAAGTGGGTGTTTGAGAAAAATAACCCGCATGTACTTGTTTACTCAGCTTACTACCACCATTGTAGTGTTCAACGGTCCATGAATACATCTTCCCATTCTTGTTTGGAATGGAGAGGGACTTTTGAAGACCTGATTGGGTGAGATCAAAACATTATGTTTTTTGAAAAAGGTTCACTTAGATACAAAAAAAAATTGAACTAAAGTTTTATACCTTATAACAAGAGTTGTTGAGATATGCTTTTACATGTTTTATGGAAACTACCTGAAAACCTGCCTTGCAACCTTAAATTCATATACTATTAATGGAATAGAAATTCAATTATTTGGAATGTTAAGATTTTTTATAATATCAATTCTTGATCCATGGACTAAAATGAATCTGATTGTGTACCATGAGTGATTAACTTGTCTGTAGTTTGAAAATATGGGCCAACATTGATTTATTCTTCCATATAATAAGTCTCCCACACTATTTATCTCTTATTCATTTTTATTGATATCAAAATAAAAACTCAATAATTTGAAAATCTATTTGTCAACATTGAAGTGGAAGTTCATTTTTATGATTTATGAACTTCACACTAAACTTGTCAATAAAAACTAAAAGTTTGTTGAATATAAAATTAATTCTTCCATGTGAGTAGTGCCCATAGAAATGCCATCATTTCTATTTCATATGCTTGTTTATTACGCTAAATGTTTTAAAAATTCACAATTGGGTTAGTTTCTTGACTAACTCATCATCAGCACAATATCTAGAATTGTATATTTCAACACTAAATTTACCTGAAGTATAAGGGAACCATACTATTGGCATTGTCAAGAAATCTAACAGATGGAAATATATGTGTGTCAAGCCAATCAGCCATTCCACATCTGGTTCCATGTTATTGAATAAGCGATATTAATTATATTGCATATGTGATGCTTATATTGAAGGTCATGAATACATCACTGGACTTAGTGAATTATCTCGAGATCATAATAGGGAGATCACTAGTATTTAAGCATGTGTTCTAGATATTACTATTCAAAGGATACTCGAGAAGGACATCAAAGTATCTTGATAGGATAGAACAATCTAGCCTCGCTCATATGATACGTATGGTCGTTCCCATAGCCATGGGTGCGGCGACACTGAGGATAGATACTTGGTGTCCTTTAGTGAAAAGAGTTCACTCAATTTATTTATACAAATCCCTGAATGGTATTATACTGAACTGTCAATCATGTGGATGAGTGATATAATTTGATAGTTGACCATACGTTAAATCATCCTAGGAGCATCAAGTGGATGAGGGATTATACAAATACGGTATTGATGACGAACAGATTCCATGAGTGAGTTGATACACACTCCGTTGTATCTTGTAGAGCGTGAGGTGTAGCTTGGCACCCCACGTGTTGGAGATTAAACCTATTGATTGGGTTAAATCGATGCAACTTCAATTAATCTATATGAGGATATAGTTTATTCATTTGGAAGGCCAATAAAGGTTATAGAGAAACTAGAGTAATTAGCTAGACTAATACATGAACCTATAAGGTCACATGCGAATGTCTTTTGGATGTCAAAAGATAACTTAATGTTTTGGTGGTTTTATGAAAAAAATGTCCACTTAGTATAAATAGGGGAAGTCCCTGAGCACAATTCATCCAAGCCATAATTGTTCGATGGTTCCTCTCCATTCCCAATACGATCTAGATGAGAATTGATGTGAAGGAAGAGGATTGATGTGCCCAAGACAACATGGATACTTCTAGAGGCTGCACATATGAGCAGCTCCACGTGACTCATTTGAGGATAGAATGAAACAGATGTGATCTTTGCCGAGGTGATACATGGGCCTCGAGAGTCACACGCATATGGTATTATGGATGTCGAAAGATATACTTAAACTTTGGTGATATTAATGAAAAATACCCACTTAGTATAAATAGGCGAAGGCCCTAAACTAATTTCACCTAGGCCAGAATTATTCAGGGGCCTTCTCCTTCTTAATTCTTCTCCTCACACCTCCTCTCTATTCCCGATGGGATCGAGATGGTGTAGCAATGAAGACAAAGGATGAACAGAGTTCACAAGGGTGAAGGAGGATATTAATGTATATAAACATGAACATGTAAATTAGAATGTTATTTATTACTACACACGTTCAAATAAGTGGTTGAATTGGTGTTGTCATTAAAAGCTTCCAATTGAATCTACCTCCTCACTAGGATACAATATTTCCCAATACCAGCAAGGTCTGACTTATTGTGGTAAGAAGTGTTATCTCTTTTCTTGACAATAGACCCCTCTTGTTGGTAGAGTGATGTGTTATCACATGAATTTCAAATGGGGCATGCACATACCTCCATCCCTGTATGTTTCCTCCTCTTAAACCAGTTAGGTTCTTATCCCAATCTCAATTAGGCACGGAAGTCTATTTATAGATAAATCTTATCAATTGTCATAATTGAGTCAGGAGCTATCATTGGAGCATCCATTTCATTTAAAGAGAAAAATTGAATCAACAAATACTATAGTGGACGGTCTCTCTACAGTAGTGTTTGACTCACTATTGGTTTCTTAAAAAAAATAATTTCATAGTTGGATTTTTTACCTTTTCCATGTGGGACAAAGTTCATTTAGCAAAACAATGAGATGCATATATTGGAATCCAACATCTGGATATAGCAATCTGATATGAATACATGCATATTTCGTAGGGATATCATTTTCATATGTGGTACCATCATTTGCCACTCTCTTGAACCCTTCAGCATCAGTTCCAAACAATCAAATCCACATGTAAAACTACTTATTTCAATTTTTATCCTCACTTACCTTATTTCTTTCTTGCTCCCAATCTTACCCAATACTACTCTCCCCATTTATTTCTCTGAATCATGCATTATTTTACTCAGTACTATAAATTTATAGTCTACTTCCTGTATGAGGCATTTTTTTATTAGTTTTCCAATTACTGTCTTCCTTATCTACCTTTTCTTACTCCCTCAATCTGTTTCTCCTAATCTTACTATAAATCCCTGTTCTTTATCACATTCTTATTTTCACTTGATATATATTTCAACTATAAGGGTTATTCTTCAATTCTCTCTCTTTTTTATCTCTTCCAATCATATCTTCAATTATTTACTCTATTTTGGTTCTAAAAATCGTACTCTCTCTGACTCCATCTATTCCATTCACCAATCTTGAATTCTATTAGTCTCTTTCTTCCCCAGTACTACTGTTTCCTGTTGGGTTCTAGATGCCTTGGCATGGATGCATAAATCAGAACATTCCATAGCGAAAGACTTTTGCAAAATTGACGACATCATTAAAACCATGTAATGAAGTACATGTACACAGATCACATCCGTGATTTCTTGGATCTTGGAGCGAGCAGAGTCGAGCTACTCAAATGTGAAGCCTGTGGAGATATCCACACGATCCTCGGTATGTTGAATCTCCTCTTTCTTGTTGATGAGCCCCATTCTACATCCATCGTTGTCGTTACGCCATTGTGTTTGCATCGGGCATGGAGAGGAGTGCTGGGAGAGGGGAGAAGAAGGGAAATCCCTTGAATAACTCTGGCCTGTGTGAATTTCATTTAGGGCCTTCCCCTATTTATACAAAGTGGGTATCTTTTATAAAAAACCCCAAAACTAAAGTATATCTTCGGGCGTGTAAAAGATCATTTGTGTGTGACCCTCTACACCATGTATCAGTCTACCTAACGACTCTAGTAGCCCAATAACCCTTATTTGCCTTCCAAGTTAATTAACTAGATCAATATATAGAATAATTAATGTCAGATTGATTTAACCCACTCGATAGGTCGAGTCTCCAACATGTGGGTTGCCAAGCTACACTTCATGCTCTAGATGATACAAAGGAGTATGTATCGACTCACACATGGAACCTGTTCATCGGTTATCGTGTATGTATAATCCCTTATCTACTAGACGCTCTTTGGATGACTTAGGGTATGGCAAATTGTCAAACCCTAATCGATCATTCAAGTTAATACTGATGCATTCCAAAATCATCGGAGAACTCTTCTCCGATATTTCACTGTCTTGGCTAAGGACTTCATCGCATTGTCTTCCTTGAGCTGTCATCTCTTATACCGATGGTGTATGATTCCATCTTGATAGCTCAATCATCTTCATGAACTTCTTCATGTTCTCGAACTAAGATCGTTTAGAACCCCATGATTAGAGACTCGTTGGCAATAGTCAAAGTACAACCGTCCGTCCAGAACACATCTTTTGTGTCTCAGGTCTAAGGACCACTTACACAACCGAGACATGAATTGACCTGATTGGAAGTTTAGTATAATACCATTCTGGGATTCGTATGGATCAATTCAGTGAACTCTTTCCACTAAAGAGCACCAACTATCTATCCTTCGTGTCTTCACATTAATGGCTATAGGACCAGCCATACTCATCATATGTGTGAGGCTAGATAGGGCTATTCTATATGGATACTTTGATGTCCTTCTCGCGTATCCTTCTGATAAGCCAAAAAAAGGGGTAAATTTTATGCAAATTTTAACCCATGTCGTTGTCAATTTTAGCTTATACAATAAAATTTATAAAACCTCTACTTAAGATGTGTAATGATAAGTACAAGTGTCGTCCAAGGGAAGCTAGTAAGGAATTCAATTTGAAGGTTTTGTTGGTAATTCAACCCTAATTAGAGTTAGTTTGATATTAAATGAAGATCAAATCACCCTAATTAGATGAGAAATTTAGAAAGGGGGGTAGAAGAGATGGGATGTATAGAAGAAATAGGGAGCTCTAAATTGGCTTCTTTGATCCAAAGAAAAGGGTCCAAGGGGTAAATTAGAGGGAAATTTTGATTTGAGTTGGTTGGTTTTGTAGGTCTTATAATTCAGAAATAACTACACAATTAGATAATACAAAGGGAAATTTACTCTCCTAGAAATTGAACTTTTTTATAGTTTTTTAATGTGCACTTGGAATAGCTAGGTAAATCTCTCATTCTCTCCTCTCAAACTCAGTAAGGGCTTGTACCTTCCGCTCAAGCCTAGCGATTTAGAAGTTCAAACCAAGACCAAGAAGAATGAAGAATAAATTTCACTAAAACATCATCCAAAATACACTAAAAGTTCAAATACAAACAAGAAAAAGGTACCGGATAGGTTGATACAAGCTAGAGCTCCTCTCTGTCTTGAAACTTTGATAGAGCACCATCAAGAGTGAGCTCCCCCTCTCAAAATTTAGCTTTTATACTTAGGTTACATGGTAAAAATTACCATTTTACCCCCATTTAGTAATTAATTTTTATCTATCAATGCAGGCTAGATCAGAATGATCGAACAATACAAATAGAAAGAGGGAATCAATACGAGCAAATCCATAAAAAAATCATCTCAATCGGACTTCAGGATCAAAAGTTATCAATAAATGAATTTTAAACCAATTTAATCCATTGGATTTAAATTCATTTATTTATTCATTTCTTTTTTTAACACGCCATGACGTGTCGCTCTCTCATTGGCAGGTGCATTTTGAATTCTCTTTTTTGTATAAAAGTCTTTTAAAAAGGCCGGAATCGCTGCTGGACGCTGCCCAAAAGTAATTGTGTATACGCCCCTTGCACACTCTCTCTCCTCTGGTTTCTCCTAAAAACATTAAAATAAATATTAAATAATTACAATAAAACCCTGGAACAGTTTAAATAACATCTTTACACCTGCAACCATGACCGAGAGCTGTTTTTGAGGGCATCATTGCAACTAAAATTTACGAAAAGCCCTTAGAAGAGTAGAAATTGCTTTAAAACTCATTTTCTCATTATAAATATATCCTTTTCCTCTTAAAAAATTCATTTCTCACTTAAATAAATCTCAAAAAATCAAATTAAATCCTAAATAAAATCTAGAAAATTACATAAAATTCTAGAAAATTCAGTATTTCATCCCCATAATAATTAAGCTCGAAATTAAATTTTAAACCTGCCTTTTTCATTTAAAAATAATTATTTCAAGCTCAAATAAATCTTAGAAATTCATAAAATTGACAGAAAATTACCAAAAAATCAGAAATCACTTGGAAACATTAAATTTATTTAAATATATGATAACAACCCCATTTTAAGCTCTTTAAATGCATAAAATTGTGCTAATAGCATGAAATAAAAACCAAATTTAGGGTGTTATCATATACCCCCCTACTTAGACGTTGTTAGTCCCTTAGCAACATCCAGGTATTTTGCCAAATTAGATTTTTTTCATCATGTTTCTCAAAGAAACACATGTTGGAAGAGGTAAATGAATCAATCACAAGCTGAGATAAAACAATAAATGTCATTTTGAGCTTAGACCTTTTCAAGAATGTGGGGTTCCTCTCTCATTGGTTTGTATGACTACGTAGATGAAAAGGGAGTGTACTTGTCGCTAGGTATGACACTATACTCCTAAGGTAATCTCCCTTTACTCATTTGATACTGGCCTCACATCTCTCGGAAGCAAGATCACTCTCTCCCGAGGTGGCGGCCACCTAGTACTTGTCTCTCCATTAGCTTTTCTCCTACCCAAGAATAGAAGAAGCCATTTCTTCCTCTTGTTGAGCACAGAGTATGGAAGATAACAAGAAGAATATATGGCGGACTTGTAAGGATTGTGATAGGGAAGATGGAAACCTTGTGAAGGGGTTAGGGTAAGCGTTAACAATGAGATAGATTTATGGTCCAATGGGTGTGCTGCTACCTAAGATAACCTACTCCCAAGATTTTTAGAAGAAATGGGGGAGATAGAAAAGTTGGGACCAATATGATGATACAAAGGTAGAGAACAATATGACCATGAATGGAATATTAACATAAGAAATTTGCACAAGTCAAAACCCCCCTTTTCTCTTCTTCTTCTTCTTCTTCTTTTTCTTTTTTTTCCTGAAATTCTTTTTTTTTTGCTCACTTGTACATTTTTTTGTTTCTGCTTCTTCTTCTTCTTATTTTTTCTTTCTCTTTTTTTTTAATCGAAGAGGGGCATGACAAAATTAAACACTTTCCATCATCTAAATGGTTTCCAAACATCTTATCACCACTAGCACGAGTGTCATAACAATCACATTGGTCCAGAGAGAAGGGTCAGAAGAATAAGATTTAGATAATGCAGAGTGAATTATGGACAGAAAAAGAGGCAAAGAGGCAATATCAGATTGGTACCGTGGAAAGGAAGATAGAAATACTTGGGAGATAGGTATATCCTCAGTAGTGGAATCGAGGTGATGATCGGTAGTGTGCGAAATGTTCGGGAAAAATGAGGTGGTGGAATCAAGTTGTGATGGATAGGACGTGAAATGTGCGGAACAATGAGGTAGGTGAAGACGATGTATCCTGTTCATAGGACTTGGAGAATGACTCACTCCTATTATGAAATAAGAGTAGGCTAGTGGTGAGACACAATACATACGTGGGATTGGTTACTTCGAGCTAATGGAATGCGGGACCTCAATTCACTCATCCCTCAACCTTTGGAGCATAGAGCTTCAACCCTTTGACTTTCCATCATCTAATCACCAACTAGACACTCTCCCCAATTTGAAATTGAACCCACATTGCTCAAAAATCACATGTGTTCCACCTCTAACATGCTCATGATCCGCTCTAGGAGCTTAACTTCTCTACACATGCTCCCAAACCATTGGATGAAAATTTCTGATTCATGTAGAGGCATGTTAATTATTGTTATAGGCAGGTTCAATTCATATAATATTCCTCAAAACAAATGCATAAGTCATAGTTGACCAGTTTAAATGAACTAGCTCCCCCCCTACTAAAACATGCATGGTCCTCAATGCATAAATAATGAAGCTAAAAATTGAGGGAGAGAATGGCAAACAGTGGGGATGGACGTGTGGCTCGCCATTGAGATGATAGATATAAAATCCAGAATAAGTTGTGCTACGTCGTACATCATGATTGCTCCAACTTGGTCAACATCCTGATAAAAAACACAACAACACAACTGATAGAGGTTGCGCATGAAAAAAAAAAAATTGAAGTCTTTAAATATAAAAATTGAAGAGAGAAAATCAAGTTGAGGACTTGGGTCCTAAAAGATCAGGTTGTGGACAAATCTTCAAAACTGCTCCCCCTTATGGTAAAGTTGCATCCCTCGATTCCTCCTTCCTATGGGTTCCACCTACTTGGTGCAGCTAAAGAAATAGGAAAAAAACATAAAGGAGAACTGGAAAAGGATCCCAGTTCACATTAGAAAAAGCAGAATAAATCAAACTAAAGATTGTCTCAATCATAAAGCTAAACTCAAAGGACTTTGTATGAGAAACTCAATTCCCATGTGTACATACCTATATTTAAGAATAGGTTTCCTTGTAATTTTGGTCCACAAATGTAAAACATTTAAGAGATCAAATGCAAAGAAAACCTTACTAGAAGATTGCCATTTCAATTCAAATAAAGGATCATGCCAATCTGTAAAAAGAATTTTGCATAAGAAAGGTTCAACGTCAACTTCATCACAAATTTTTTTCATCCTTGTCCTAGGTTGAAATTGAAATAATTCATTTGGCGTACTGCAAAATTCTTAAAATTTAAATAATTTAAATGATGATGATATGATTGGGGTGAATGATAGAGAACAACACAACCCATTTTATGACTTTGATACATATGCATTAGGCAACATCGTACTTCGGCTCTAGGAGATAATTGCTACAATACATGGTTGAAGAAAATGTGAACAGAGCTATAAAGTATTACGCAAATAGTTTGACCTACCAAACTAGATAAAGGTTCCCTTGAACTGGACAACAAAGTGTAATTCCATGTATGCTATACTGATAGCCAATGCCAAGATGTGGAATATTCTAGACATCACTACCTTGGTTGTGTTAAAGAAACTAGTGTTAATGAGAAATAGGGTATGGTTAAGGGTTTTGGAGGTATATTGAAAGTATTCAAGATGGCTACAGCTTTTATTTGCTAGTCAAAGACACCAAGAGCAAATGAAGTCATTAGTAACAGCAAAAAATAATGAAGCATCTGGATAGTGTCATGTATGGTACCAGAGATGGGACCATGTTTTCTGTCAACATCGACGACTAAGACCAAAATAATTAAATATGCATCGATCCTCGCTCGCAACCAGGCCTTCAGCATTAATGCACTCATTGATCCATCCATGAAGCTATAGTTAGTTGAGAGTGGCCAATGGGATGAAGCTATATCATCGTATGCGCAAACTTTATTACATGCTCCCACAGTCACCAATGATGGGAGCATAGTTTCTACAATTTCTTTTGGATGTTTTTGACCACTTTGAACATCTACATTTTTCTCAAATGCAGCACTAGATGAGTTGCTGACATAAAGTGAGCATACACCAACCATTAGTCCCAGACACAAGCTAAATGTGTCCATTAGCTCACCTCCTCTCAAGGGGACTAACCATTGCATTGGTGAAAGCTAGCACATGAACACTTGTATCTGGGGTTAGGGATAGTTGCAAAATATTTATTGTTGGACTAGGCAACTGGTGCGCCCTCAGAGATATTCTTCTCTGTCACTCATGCCGTCATCAAATTCAAGAACAGAGAGCATCAAGTTACTCATGACACTCAAGTCTTGGTGGCGGGTGAAGGACAATGTCGATAATGACACCTAGCTGAAGGACCCAGATAGTGATGAAGGCCCAATTAGGTTGAATTTTTTATTTCTTCAAATTGCTGAACGATTGAGACATTGTTTTGTGTATTTGATACTGGTTTTGGCATTGAATATTTGTATGCCATTTTGTTATGTTCTCACTTTCATTGCATTTTTTTCTTACATCTCTCGGTCGCTCAACTTCTCTCTCTTACTCTCTTCCTCTCCATTGTTGTTTATCTCTCTGTCTGTTTCTCTTTATCTATCAGTTTCTCGTTCTCTCTCTCTCTCTCTCAATCTATCCCTCTCTCTTTCTGTCTAGCTCTTATGCTGCCCTATCCTCTGAACTAAAGATATATGAAATTTAATTTTCCTAAGAGACAACATGAAGTTCTCTATCTACTTAAACCCTGAAATAAAATTCTCAATTTAAAAAAGGTTATTTTCCTCATTTGATAGAAGACCTCAGCGTTTAAGTGATTTTATATGTTAAAAATGTTTTGACGCAAACTCTACTAATTTTTCATGATTTATTTTTCTATTTGTCAACATCATTTTCTTACTCGTAGCCTTTTATAGTTATCCTATTCTTGCTTAAGGACTGCCTATTTTAAAAAGAGTTCTTAAAACGTTTTCAGACCCAGGAAGATCTATCAACATCAAAAAATATTAAGCTGAATATTGTTAAGTTTGCATAAAACATTTATTAGTATCTACATAATGGTGGACGACAAAAATTTTAAAGTTAATTTCAAACTTGAAAATAATTTATTCCGGAAGAAAATGTTGAGGGGATATCTGATGATGCAAAAAAATGATTTCATTTTTACGTCATTTAAATATTTTTCTATAACCTAAATGTATATTATTATATTTACACCGTACAAATGTGCAATAATTCATGCGAAAGTTGTGCAACGTGTGGTGCAAAGTTTCTTACAAATTCGCACCAGATATCGCCTAGGGGTTTGGTGATGCTGACATTCCGACGAACAGGGAGCTTGAAAGAAACACCCTAAAGATCCAAATTCTTAAGTATGGACCAAGACGAATTACTAACTAGCCAATTTTCCCAGAACTTAAAAAAAAAAAGGCAACTATCCATACCCCTACCATCTGAACAGTCTCGACACTTCTTTAAACAAATGAATGAAAGAAGAAGAGCAAAAGAGATGCGACTGGGGGAGAAGAGGACGAACGGGGGTTGATTTCTCTCCCGCTATCCGGTCGTTTTCGCCCGTTTCACACATGACAGCAAATAATCCAACGAATAGCCGAACTTTCTCCCTTACCGTCTATCGCGGGGACACGGTCGAGACGGAGGCGAAATAGACCGACGCCGACGGGTCTCTCTCTCCGACCGGCCGCGGTGGGGCCGCCTCGTCGCCTTCATCCAAGCCGAGGAGACGGACCACGACCATGTCCGTCTCCGGCGGCGTCTCAACCGGCTCGTCCCCGCAGAGCATCTCCACGACGCGCGCCATGCATGGACGCCGCGCAGGATCGTCCTGCACGCACCACAGCGCCGCTCTCACCATCCCCTTCACCTGTCTCTCGTCCATCTCCTCGCCTCTCAACCGCGCATCCAAAGCCTCCATCTCTCTCCCCTCCCGCACCATCTCAGCCGCGGTTCGGGGAAAGAAAGACCAATCCCGGGTCGTTCCAGGCTCGGTCCCACGCGCACCGTCCTTCCTGATGTTCCGCCGGCCCGCCACCAGCTCCAGCAGAACCAAACCGAAGCTGTACACGTCCGACTTGTCCGAAACCCCTGCTCCGGAGAGCCACTCCGGGGCCAAGTATCCCGGCGTGCCGCGCGTGTCGGTCACGACTCGAGCCGCGTTCCCGCGGAGAAGCTGGGACAGGCCCAGGTCGGCGAGCCGGGCCCGGAACCCCCCGTCCAGCAGTATGTTCTCCGGCTTCACGTCGAGGTGCAACACGCGGGACCGGCAGTCGTGGTGGAGATAGGCCAGCGCCCGGGCCACCTCCACCGCCACGTCGTGGCGGCAACGCCAGGGAAGCGGCCGCGCCGCGCCGCCGGGGAAGATCCACGCGCTGAGGGAGCCGTTCTCCATGAACTCGTAGACGAGGAAGCGCGGGCCGCGCGGGATGAGGCAGTAGCCGAGGAGGCGGACCAGGTTGACGTGTTGCACCGCCGCGAGGGCGGCGACCTCGGCGCGGAACTCGGCGTCGCCGCGCGCGTCGCCGGGGAGGCGCTTCACGGCGACGGCGGTGCCGTCAGGGAGGACGCCTTTGAAGACGGCGGCGGAGGCGCCGGAGCCGAGGACGGTGCGGAAGTTGTCGGTTGCGGCTTCGAGCTGGTCGTAGGGAAAAGGGGTGGGCAGGCCGGCCTCCTTGCGGAGGAGGCTGTACTGGGCGCGGAGCTCCTCGCCGTCCACGGCGCGCCGACGCGCCAGCGAGAGCCGCCGGTCCAATGACGAGTAGTTGATCGCGGCCCAGACGGCGATGCCCAATATCGCCGCTGAGTCGATCCCCAGGAAGATGAAGAAGGTCCTGGAGAAGCCGAAGCAGACCCAGAGAACGACTAGAAGCAAGAGAAGCGAGCCCGTCACCGCTGCCGCTAGCGCTCTCGCTGACTCCGCCTTCATCTTTCTTCGCAATTCACCTTCTGCGGGTGCATCTTCTTTGCCTGATCTCGCTGTCTTCCTCCTCGCTATGGCCTTTTCGGAGATTGTGTTTAGATCCCTTGTTATTGTGAAAGGCGACTGATGGATCAGAATAATCCTCCTCTCCATGGTCAACACGGTGGATGAGGATCCAGTTAGTCATCAGTGAAAGGGACTGCTTTCTGTGCAGAGATAGCGTGGTCAGAAGAGAAGCGCGGCCCGCGCCTTTGGGGGGGATTTCAGCGGCGACCGGCTCTTTTGATGGGGAAAAAGAACCCATGCGACTTTTCCTGGACACCTTTATTTCTGTGTTTTGTAAGAATTTTATGTTTATCTTGCTCACTTGGCCATGATCTTAGAGATCCTTGTTAAAAAAAAGTTAGTAAATAAATTAACCTACTTTGGAATTGGAGCTAGGCTGGCCCCAGGTAAAAACTATCCATTGGTATAAAAATAAAAGCATTCCTAACTAGATAAATGGGAAATATAATTAGCTGCGGGGATGAAGAAATAAGACCTTAATCTGGATAAAATAGTATATTCATAAAAATATATAACTCCAAGATTCGTTAAACATTTAAACACAATAAAATTTCTTTGAATTTTGACAAGTTAAGCATGATGGGCACTGAAATCTATAGTATATAAAAAAAGGCGCTTACGAATAACAGTTTTGCGTGTATTTATTTACATTCTTAGGTATATTGGGCCATTGAATCTCTGGAAATTAGGTATATTGGGCCATTTTTTGCTATCACATTTTAAGGTATATTGGGCCGTTGAATATCTTATGCTTATAAATCTCTAGAAATTAATCAAGCAAATGTGAAAAGATAAATAACTAAATGGATAGAAAACATCGGTATGGCCAAGCTAATTGTTAGGTGGAGGAACATTCAGACGATAAATATATATATCCAAATCTATAATGTCAACACACAAAATTTGATTTCTAATACAGATGTTAGGTGTCGAAAAAATATACAAAAGTAAATAAACAAATAAATGTGTGGACATAAATACAGGGAGGACATAGACAATTTAATTAAAAATAGATATTGAATATAACTAAAGATATTATTGGATAGAAATAAATAAAATACATGGATAGCTAGGATTTACATAATTATCTCCCTAGATTGATGAACAAAAAGAGAGAAAATACATATATACCATGTAACAATATTTAGATTGATAGATAGAAATAAAACACATAGGTAGAAAGATAGACTTGCATATACATATAAAGGAGAAAACAAAAATATGTGAAAAAATATAAGTATATCATAGTTTTTTACTTACATAACGGTATTAAAGCAAAAGAAAGATTGTAAAGTAGGTTCATAAATATCTAGACAATTTTGCATATGTTGGTAGGTTATGTGGACCTAAATCTCCATTAGCAGTTTGGTAAATGGATAAATATGTACATGATATAGAAAGATTACTACACAAATATATTCACTACAAACAATAGATATTAGTCAAATGCATTGATATATTGATTAAATGATAGTCAGATGTATTCATATAGGAGTAAGATATATACACAAATTCAAGTCTATAAATGTAAAAATGCATTAATAAATTAATTAGTATATAGACATATGTATGGATGAGAGGATGCATATTATATTTATGCGTAGATTGGCTCATTTGGTGGGTTGATAGGTATAAAAAAAATGAAATTAAGTTTTTAATAGAAATATTTTTAAATGTGAAAATTTGAAACTATTCATACGCTTTATTCTAATATTGTAATATTTTAGTCTTTTACACTTAATTAAATATTGAGGACTGTAAGCAATATCATATCCACGATATCACCCTATGGTTCCTTGTCATGGATAGTTTGTGGCTTCCTTTTTTCAAATCAATAGAGAAGTTAGAAAACTGAATTTAAATACTTTTGAGCAAAAAATATTTCATCCAAATAATTGTACAATTTTTTATCCGAGTAATTAACTAAGTCTAATGGGAAGATCTGGATGTTGACTTATGAAAACATAAATTTGTGAAAAGGGATGCAGTCAACATGGGCAATCTTTCAACTTTATCTAAAATATTTTTTTTCATAATTCTATCCGTAGATAAAAAAACAAATTGTGATTTATAATTTTTACTGTAACTACAAGAAAACACACAAATGACTTAGATTTTTTATCAAGGTCTCATGTATTTTTTTGATAGGTTATTATCTCTTTCAGTTAATATAAAAGTTACAGAATATTGTATTTCTTTAGTTGGAACAAAATTCTCATGAGTGAAAATTTTACCTTTAAGTTTGAATTAAACAAGATGAGTAAATGCAAACTTGATACCTAGTAAGGTTTAAACAAATTCACTTCTAGGAACTCTTTTTCTTCTTAAGATGTTACTTTGAAGATGGGTAGTTATTCTCACTTTTATTATCCAACTTAGGTTATTATGCAGATATACTTTTATCCACATCAGGATAATTAAATAAAAAATGATCCTAACTATATAAATAAAATTTAAGTTGTCATCCATATTACAATGTAGTTTAGATGGAGGGGAAAGAGTGAGAGATATAGTGAACAGGTAAGTGATAATTTATATATTAAATTTTCATCCATTTATTTTTCTTCATGTAAAACGTTTTTATAGCTAAGCAGAAAATTTGACACTCTTGGGACCAAAGGACCAGTTGGATTCTAATTTATCCATTGAAAATGCAGGGGATAAATCCACCAGTTCCAAGAAATAGGTTATGTCTCTTAATCCTATGAAAATTGTATATGTTCATTCAATGACTTGTAGAAACTTGCTTTGGATTGTGTTGCTTGAGAGTTCTTGATGGTATCATATTTTCTCAATTTTATTATTCAGAAAATCTTATTTGTCAGACGAATATGTAAATTAATATCAACTTATTTAGCACATTCTCATTGTTTTAATCCTGTGTATGATCTAAAAAATTTTTCATTGTCACAAAACCATCAAGAGCTTGTTAATCGTGATAGATACAAAATAATCACGGATAACAACCCAAATTTGGTATTTATTTTACACAACTAGCACAATTTTTTGCACTTAAAGAGTTTAAAATAAGGTTGTTATCATAC
Organism: Wolffia australiana; assembly: GCF_029677425.1. Taxonomy (NCBI): domain Eukaryota; kingdom Viridiplantae; phylum Streptophyta; class Magnoliopsida; order Alismatales; family Araceae; genus Wolffia; species Wolffia australiana. The sequence continues at coordinate 15,739,356 of NC_135837.1, read as the reverse complement.
ATTAGATGATAATTTATATTTCCAAGTGAATTCTGTTTTTTCCCTAATTTTCTGTTAATGTAAAATTTTTATTGAATTTACTTAAGCTTGGAATAATTCTTTTTAAATGAAAAACGGCAGGTTTGAAGTTTAATTTTAATCTTAATGAATATGGGAATGAATTGCTGAATTTAATAGAATATTCCAGGATTTTAGTTATTTTTTTGGGAACAATTCTAGGAAGAAACAAATTTTAAATGGGAAAAGCATATTTATAAGAAAATATGAGTTTTAAAGGAATTTCTAAAGTCATCGGGTTTTTCTTAAATTTTTTGTGCAATTATGCCCTTAAAACAGCTCTCACTCGTGTGTGCAGGCGTACAGATACTATGAAAATGTATTGCAATTAACATGGATTTTTCAATGGTTCTTAGATTAAAATGGAGGAGAGAGAAATCGAGAGGGGTATAAACAGAAATATTTCCTGGGCGGTGTCTGTTTGCACGTGCACACTTGATCAGGGACTTTTCTTCAAAGTTCGGGGGAATTCCCTCTCCGGGTAGACAGCGGTACGTAGCGCGGAGAATCAACCTGCCATTTGAAATTCAAAATGCCCCATCCAATCAGCCATTGACACGTCATTGTGTGTATGGAAAAAAGTAATTAAAAAAATGAATACTGCTTTAATGGCTATGATTGGCCAAAATTAATTTATTAATAACTTTTGATCCTCAAGTCCGATTGAGGTGATTTTGTTATGAATTTGCTCGTCTGGACGTCCTCTTTCTATCTGTACCGTTGGATCATTCATATCCTACATTGATGGATAAAAATTTATGACTAATTGGGGTAAAATAGTAATTTTTACCATTTAACATAAGTAAATAGAAAAATTTTGAGAGGAGGTCATTCTAGAGGTTGTTATTTCATAGCTTCAAGACAGAGATGAGCTTCATCCTGGATCAACCTTATTAGGTGCTTTCTATTTCACTGTTTTTGAATTTTAGTGTGATTTAGATTATGTGTTAGTAAATTTTGTGATTGCTCTTCCTGCAGCGGAAGTTGATCTTGGTCTGCATTTCTAAATCGCTTGGCTTCATCAGAATGCACAAGCCCACACTAGGATTGAGAGAAGAAATTATGAAATTAATCTAGCTATTCCATTTGCACATTAAGAAAAAATTATAAAAAAGTTTAAATTCTTGGAGATATTATATTGCCTTTATGATCTAGTAGTTAATAAATTTTGATACCCAAATCCTCCAAAAAAAACTAAATCCAAATCATATTTTCTTCTTATCCTCTCTAATTGACCCCTTTGATCCCTTTAATTGGATCAAAGAATTCAATCTACAGCTCCTCCTTCTATGCTTCTCATCTCTTCTACCCTCCTTTATAAATTCAACATCTAATTAGGATAGTTTGATCTTCATTGAAGATCAAATTAACCCTATTTATGGTCAAATTCTTTACACATATCACAATTAAATTACCTAACTAGCTTCCCCTGAACGATACCTCTACTTATCATTATACATCTTATGTTAAGGTTTTATAAATTTTACTGTATAAGCTAAAATTAACAACCACAAGGGATTATAAAATTGCATAATTTACCCCTATTTTTTATTTATCAACCACCATAAGAAATATTCACAATTTATTTTTGTTATCCATTTTAAAATTAACATTAAATTTGAACTTATTAAATTCATGATAAAGGCATGGTATACAAAAATCCTTGAATCCCATACATGATAAATGAAATTTTTTTCTCATCTCATTTATCTTTTTTACTTGTAAAATTTCCTTCGGAGTTATTCCTCTACGTGATAGTTGATGTAACGCGACGGATGCTGGGATCAACGGATGGGACAGTCATGTCATGCAGTGGAGACGAATAATGTTCATGTGATGTTTGTGATAGTGTGAGAGTAAAATCAATAATAAGTACGTCAGCCCACATCGATGGACACCGACGAACACTAAGTCACCCTAAGCAAGACTTGGGTATGTCACTAGGCTTGTGATGATCCGGACGTCGGTGTTGAAGGCTGACGATGTGAGTACGGTTACTGGTGCAAGTGCGTACGCCCTCATCGGTCCCAAACAAGGATGTACCAATTGAAATTCTAATCCTTGGAACGTGAATCCTATCTATTAGTAATCTAACCTGGGTGGTAGAGAAAATGTTCCAAGGCATTAGAAGAAATAGTATAACGCTGAGAGGGAGTTATGGGCATACCACTAGCAGCAGGTGGATCGATGTCTGATTTGATAGTAGTGGACGGTGGGCCGTCGCACGTAGGTGCAATGATGATGTAGATAAACACAATGGTGTGAGTAGGCACGTCGACTCAAGTAGATGCGGCGGTGGGTGTGATAACGGACGCAGCTATGGATGTGGCAAGGGCGCATTAGTAGCAGGTTGTGGTGACACAAGGGTTGGTGGGTGAGGCAGCGTGGTGCGGTGGCACGGCAAGGTGGCAAGGCACGCTAGCAATGAACGCGGTGGCTTTGAGGGAACAGCTGTGACAAGAACAACCGCGACGATGGCACACGCAAAGGGGACAAGTGCGGCGGTGAGGAGTTCGATGATAGTGTACACAATTAGTGTAGAGCCAGATGGGTGGGCAAGCTGTGGCCCGAATGGCGGCCACCGCCATTGGCCGCGGCAAGTAGTTGCGGTGGCCCCGGCTAGAAGCTACGGTGGCTGCCAGGGTTGCTGCAGCTGCGGCGGGTTGCACCGGCCTCTAGAGCTGCTGCACCGATAGCAAGCTACGACGGCTGCTAGGGTTGTTGCGACCGTGATGAGCTGCGACGGCCACTAGGGTTGTTGCGGTGGCTGCCAACTATAGCACCCTCTAGGCCTGTTGCCGTCGTGGTAGGCTATAGTGATTTTTAGGGCTGCTGCGGCCATGTGGGATGCGGTCGCCGCTAGGGCTGCGGCGAGTGCTAGGATTGCTACGCCTGTGGCAGTTGTGACGATTGCTAAGGCTGCATCGGGCTGCTGGGGCTATGGCGGTGGCTGCGGCTGGCCGCGCCTAATCCCGCGGCTGGTTGTGGCTAACCCCGCGGCTATGGCCCCTGCTAGCGGGCGCACCCAATGCCAATGGTTGAAACCGCGATGAGCAGGATAGCAGTCTTGACGTGTAGGCTGAAAGCTGCGACCAGCGGCCAACTGACGATGCGGGCGGCACCGTCTTAGGGTTTTGAGACTTTTTTTTCACTCTCAAATTTTGCAGGGGAAATTTTTTAAATAAGTGGAAAACCTAAAAAAACTAAACAATAGCCCAAAAATCACATTTTGTTTATAAAGTTCTTCTTCTCCTCTTTTCTACGCATGCCCCCATCGTACAAGGGTAAATATAGGCCTTCCCCATTAGGAATTAAGGGGAGAAGACTCACGTAAAGTGTCCTAGGCCCCGTAATAGGAGAGAGAGGCCCACTAACACGCCCACACATGGGCTCACGCACACACAAACGTGTAGGTCCGTATAGTGGCCCAAACACGTGCGAACAAACAAAAAACAAACACATACGCTGCCGACGTACAAGGCCTACGAAACAAGGAAATTAAAAGACAAGAAAATGTCAAACCTTTGTGGCCCATTGACTAGGCTAGGTACCCTCAAGGCTAGGTCTCGCACGTGAGCCCTCACTCAATGAACTGGTGTGAGAAGCTCTTCGAAGCTGGATGGTCACCCATCAAATAATATTTGCATTTCCGATAATTTAAACTGAAATAACTGGTTCTATATTTAAGTTAGTGGAAATGTACAACCAAATTTTTTTGGGATGGATATGTTAGTGTATGAGGTTTCATGATGAGGTCATATATAAGATTTCAAGCTTAATCATTTTTCTTTTCACAGAAGTACAAAACTATGGGAAAGTAACAATGGTATGTGTCCAACAAGCCAATCACACATTTCTTATTCTGTTCCATGTTCATTGATAAAATATAATTTTTCATAGCGCATGTGTGATGTTTATACTGAAGTCTACGAATGCATGATCAGACTTAGTAAATTATGATGAGATCATATTATGAAGATCCTATGTCTTCAAGCATGTGTTCTAAATATTCATATTCAAATGATACTCGAGAAGGACATCAAAGTATCAAGATAGAATAACACTATCTAGCCTCACTGATATGATGAGTATAGCTGATCCTGTAGCAATTAGTGTGAAGACACTAAGGATGGAAAGTGAGTTCTCTTTAGTGGAAATAGTTCACTTAATTGGTCTATACAAATGCCTGGATGATATTATTCCAAATTTTCAATCAGGTTGATTTACAGCATAGTTGTGTAAGTTGTCCTTAGACCTGAGACACGAAAGATGTCTTATGGATGGAGAATTGTAGTTTGACTATGACTTACGAGTCCCTAATTGTAGGATTCTAAACCTTCTTAGTTCGGATGCCTTGAAAAGTGTATGAAGAAGATTGAGTGGTCAAGATGGGATCGTAGCCTCTCGGAATAAGAGGAGACAGCTTGCTAACATCATAAATATTTTATATTTCCACACATTTTATATTTTTAATGCATTATAAATTTAGAATTTTTGATGTTCTCACTTGAACTAACTAAATATTTATGCACTAGCTATAAATTCTAATTTTTTCACAGTGGTTATTTTTTACTAAACTCCTTGACTTCTTTGAATTCAAGCAATTGTAGTAGTGATGAGTATTCAAAAGTTTCACGTGCACATAAATTTAGAGAAATGAGAAGATGGTGATTCTTAAAGGGTTGGAGAATTTTTGGGTGTTAAATGATTCTCAAAACGGGCTTTGAGATAGCATTTGAATTGGCAAATGAATAAGTTTTTTAATGAATTTTTTAGGGGATTAATGATGGATATCGATGAAGATCAAGAGACAGAATGAACTGATTATAGAGAGAGAAATTAGGGAAAATGAATGTTTAGACTGAGAAAAATGATGGATTTTATGGGTAAATTGATGGATAATGGTGGGAAAAATGTAAATCTAGGTTCCTTAAGCGTCAACTGAAGTTTACTGAGCCCTCAATGCTTCTTCTCAAGTCTGGATCCGTATAGTTTGCCAAGATCAGACATTTTGCAATGCAAACCACACATCTGATTGAGAGAAAACTTCCATGAACTTACATTCAGCAGGTTGAACACCTTGGATTCTGAAATATGCCTTGTCTTTTGAAGGCCCACAACACCTTTTGCTACTTTCCATCCCTTTTTGAGAATGACTTTACTCCAAAACATTCTCCAATTTTTAAGAATTGCCATCTTCTCATTTTTGTAAATTTCTGCTCATGTGAAACTTTGGAATACTCATCAAAACAACAATTGCTTGTCTTCAAATAAGTCAAGGAGTTTTGTAAAAAAAAACATAATGTGCAGGAATTAGAATTTATAGTTAGTGCATAAATATTTAGGTAATTCAAGTGATAACAAGATAGATTCCAAATTAATAATACCAAAAACATAAAAAATGTATGGAAATATACTACATTTGTCATGTTATCACTTTTCTTTACTCCAGAATGCCCATATGCCTTCTAAGTTGTGGGATGAAGCTGTATTTACAGTAGGTTTCTTGTAAACAGAACGAGCACACCCACACTTCAGAAAAATCTCCTTATGAAATTCTATTTCCATTAATTTCTTGAGGACTTTAGGATGTTTGTGTTACCCCTACTTACGACCATATTCCATTAATAAGCTTGCTTCCAAGTCAGAGAAATACATTTTTATGGGCTACAACTACCTGCATGTCGGATATAGATACTTCTCTCTAGAGCCTTGTAAGTTTTTTATTTCTAGACATGTGATATTTTATGTAGATCAATTTCTATCCTGGTATAGTTTAGAAAATAATAAACAAGGAATACTTGGAGCGTATCAAATTACTGATCACTGTGTAACCCCTAGACTCAAACCCCAAACTCATGAAATCTTTTCTGGATATTAATCTACAGGCGATGAGTCCGAAGCTAAAAATCTTCAGATGTCTTAGATGATTTCATAAGCCACACATCACTTTCTTCTCCATCAACTAATTGAAAAAAGTCTCATAAGTTGTTAGAAACATACCTTGAAAAATCACTACCGCGGACCAAAAGCCTAAACCTGGAGTTGTTATGAATACTAAGGCACTTCATAATATCTGAGTCAGATAATTTTCCTATCCAGAATCCTCAATCTCTGATTGTTTACTCAAACAGATGTCCTCTTCAAAAATGCATTTTTTCTAATATTGCTGAAATTAATGATCCCACTTCATTCACAACTGCATCAAAGAACGTGAATTGGATGGAAGCCATGAATATAGAATACCAGGCTTTGCTAGCTAACAAAACTTGTCCATTGGTTCCTCAAAATACCAATTTCCATGTCATTGCACGTATGTGGGCAAAAAAGTTAAAATATAAACTTCTGGGGAAATCAGTAGGTATAGTGCCAAATTGGTTGCAAATGGATACACCAAACAAGAGGGATTTGATTTTCATGAAACTTTTAGTCCACTAGTTAAACACACCACTATTCATTTACTAGTAACAATACCTATAAGTAATCGGGGGAATATCCACCTATTAGATATTTCTAACACTTTTATACATGGTGATCTGTATAAAACAATTTACATGGAACAGCCTCTTAAATTCAAGAGTAAACTTCATCTAGAATCCTCCGTGGCATCTTCATGAATCATTACATGGACTTAAGCAATCTCCTAGAGCATGGTTTACCAAACTGTCTGAATGTCTTTCAGCACTTGGGTTTTTCGCTTCCATGACTGCCACATTGTTATTCTTTAAATTGCAAATGAACCAAAATTTTATTTTAATGTGTCGATGATATTTTGATCATTTGCCCTGACATCTATAAAATATCTGAACATGTGTGTATTTTGAAGTCTGTTATCATGAAGAACAATACAAATAGATGTGAAGTAGGGTGAGAGATAATAAAAAAAAGAGTCATGGCTTTGATACGCTTTTCCTTCAGAAGTTTCCTGTTCTACAGAAAATGTTAGGAAATAGGGCGAGAAAGAGATAGTGAGATAAAAAATTTCCACCACCTGGCGCTTCCATGAGGACCCTAGAAACAATCGTAAAGACAGAAAACTGAGGACGAGAGAGAGAGGGAGGAAAATAAGGTAGCACTGCATTACCTTCCTTGAAGAGAGCTGAAGAATGAATTGAAAATATATAAAACAGACTTTTGGTGTGACTGAACAAGTCGATTCGATGCAAGATGTATTAGACTATAAGGGTGTATTGTGTAATTGTGCCATAATTCAATTTAATATAAAGGTTTCAGCCACCCATCAAGGCAGAGAAACCTAAAGAAAAACACACATGTACTTCTGTACTTCCCGAAGGACAACTGAATATGACCCATCCACGGTGCTTTGCAAGCTAATAATATTGTACTAAAATCAATACATCGACATCTAAACTTGTTCTGCCATTTTTCGTGCCATTAAGCCATCCAAGATATTAGTGAATGACATTGCCTGGGCTTTCCTAATGTTTGTCGAAAGAGTTCTCAAGTTTATCCCTAAAAGACAGAAAATAACACAAGAAAGAGGGGGAGAGAGTGAGAGACCGATAGAACAAGTGAGATAGAGAGATAGCAAGAGAAAGAGAGAGCGAAAGAGTGATTGAGCAAGTGAGAGAGAGAGAGAAATAGATATATATATAGAGAGAGAGTTGTACACAGACAATGCTTCTTCTCCTCGCCATGCTGCTGGGTCTCCTGTTCGTGGTGGCCAGGGCATAGAGGCCGTTTGTGAAGGGTATGATGACGATGCACACGACCATGCACCATCACCAGACTTGACACTATGCAAAAGACATCCCGCGTCATGACTTGTTGCTAGCACCAACTTCAAACCGGGGATCCGAGCATTGTTTAAATTAGAGTTGAATTTCACGGCTATTTTAAAATTTCTCTTTCCTCCAAGGCCTTTACAATGGCCTTGGAGGTGGACTTCTGCCCATACCCATGGCCAGTGCATTTGTCACCCACCGTGGCAACCACCGTAGGCAGCGCCTGCCTATGTGGCCACCAAGCATTGTGTGTGTCCGTGTGGCCACCGTGCAGCGTAGCCGTCGGCGCAGCCACCGCACTCTGAGCCCATTCGCGCGGCCACCGCGCACCGCGCCTGTTCGCGCAGCTGCTGCGCGTCATGCCTGCCTGCGTGGCCACCGCACACCGCACGACCCCAAGCCCAAGCCAACGCCAAAGACATGAGCTTTATGTACCCGGTTTGATGATCATCCTCGACGGTCACCATATGGTTTATTTTTATTGGACTTTTACGAGGGCCGGCGTGTTTTAGGATCGTGTTTAATTTTTCATAAGTCTTTCATTTCAGGTATCCTGCCCTTTAGGGGAATGTCTCACCATGAGTGTTTTCCCTAAGTTGCCTGTTAGGGCACCTACCCTTACCTATATAAGGGATGGCATGCCCTATCACATTTGATGGGGTATTTTCTTTGATTATAATTTCTTTTAGAGTTCATCGCTGGATTCTTCCCCCATCTCCATTCAGATCCTTCTGTCCTTCATGGAGGTGTTCGACCCGTTCTTGTTTCCTTGTAGCCAGGAGATCACTGCTCCAAGCCACTGCCGCCGGTCACAGCAACTTTGCCCTCTTCAATAGATCACCGGTTATCTGCATCGACCTCTGCCATCGTTGCCTCTGGGAGATCGCTGCTCAATGCCGCTGCCACCGCCCCTCCTCCGACGTGCATCCGATATCACCACCGGGAGGACACATCACCACCGCTGCTTGCCACGACTCCCCCTTGCCCAGATGCCTACCGCGATCTCAACATTCGCCGTCGCCTTGTCACCTAGGCACTGGTTGAGAGAAGCTCGCCGCGTTCACCCAATCGAGCGCCCTCCCCACAAGACCCTCACAATCCGCTGCCATTGGTGGAACCCACCTAGCATTTGCCGCTAACACTCATGTGTTACCTTTTTGATCTTCTACTGACTGGTCGGGTCCATGCTGCTCGCCCTATGATCCGACACCTCCATTATGGTACCCCTCCCAATTGGACAATTCGGCCCTAGACCTCCTTCCGATGACCGTGGGAGATCCACAACCAGCAATCTCTGATGGTACGTTCAGCTATTAACGACTGGCCTTGTCGCCTCTCCTGGGCCCATTCGTGGTTTGGCATCAATCGTGGTGCTACGACGCTCATCCCACTCCACCCTTTCCTTGAAATCCTGTGTGTTGAGCAGGTAATTGCCTCTACACCCAGGACATCATCCTTGATCATTCTCTCGCCCGGCTCATAGTCAAGACACCAATACCAGGTACGACCCTTTTCGATTGGCCAGCCCCTAGACCCCCTCCATGTCCCTCTTGATATTTACGGGTTAGTCGGCAGCAGCAAGGTATTGTCGTGAAGTAGGTTCTTTTTTTTGTCCATTATCTCCCCGTTTCTCCAATTGTGATTGTTTATTGACCACTTCCCCACAGTGGTGTAATCCGACCGTCGATCGATTGGTCGTGTTATATCATATTGGTATTCGAACCAATCATGCTAACCTCTGCGCTTGGCACCATCTGTAAAGTTCTCATTTCTGCTACTGGGTTTTAAACGTACGCATCATACTTTGAAACTCATTTGGATCATACATCATACCGGCATCGTATCTTTTTTCAATTTTTCTCCTAGTTAGAAAAATTCTACGTACGACCTACCTGGCCATAGGACCTCCTAGTCAACTATCCACCGCCATGGGTGACGATTATGATGACGTGGATCCCACGTATGACCCTGAGGGTCTCAATCCACCACTGGAGGACCCGCTAATTGGGTCCCCTCTGGAACCGCCAATAGGGTCCACTAGCACTATTTAAGTCATCTACTAGGTCCGGTAGGCGCTACCCACCTCAGAATCCCATCCCACCTCGCAGATCACCCAAAGTCAAACTTCCCCCACCCCGATCGGGTGATCAAAGACAGACTACGCAGACACTGTCCCCTAGGCCGGTGCCCGCCGACCGACCTACATCTGTCATGGACGAAGACGTGCCTCACCGACCAGGTAAGGCCTCGATGCAAGATGATGCTTCACCAGTCCAATCTTGGGGAGCGCAATCGCCATTGCCCCAGCCTCAACATTACTATGCCCAGATACGACACCCCCAGAAGTGACATCATCCCAAGGGACAAGCGAAATGGTGAGCGCCACTGCCAACTAAGAACCGGCCTTATCGGCACTACGAGGAGCCGAGCTATCCTTAGGAGAGAGGCTTCCTCGGTGCCCAAAGGCGAGATATCCACCTCGTAGTGAGGCGTTGGGCGGGTCACCCATATGAGTTATTACCTTGTGGTGAGGTTTCCTCGGGTTATTACCTAGACGATGATCCATACAACGAGCCAGGTCGCCCTTACGAGCTTGCTCATTCGACCTACATGGCGAGGGCCGTTTAAGCATCACAATGTGGGCCGCCATATAAACCGCCGGACCAACTGGACCACTACTCTTATGGAGAGCCTTACCCTCCCCCCGGCCGCCACCCGAAGTATGCCCTGGCGCCACGTGAACATTACACCACTCGGGATGCGTCCCAACATGATTATCTCTCGGGGCCTATGCCGATCGCGCCACCAGTGCCATATGCACGATTGCATGATCATTCCACGCCATATGCGCAACAACCCACGAGCGCACGCGCCGACAGTACGCCCGCCAAGACTACTTCGAAGGATGTCCCATTTCATCGATCGCCCGCGATGCAGGCCACGTGACCACTATGGGCCCAGGGTGCCTGTAGGCACCAACTCGTCCAATGTCACTATGAAGATGACAAGCGAGATCGTCAAAGGGAAGCTCACTACGCTATGATAAAGAGGAGCGTTCCGATTGAGGTTTCCGTCAATGAGGGTTCACGTAACCCAAAACATTATACGGACTGAGAGACTGACTTGTAGAGCTAATTCTAATGGTATGGCATGAACGACGACTCATTTGTCGCCTATGCCGATGCCCGACTTGGCTGTCAGGCCAAACTATTATGGAAGAATGAGCAAGAAACAGCCTGACGAAGGGGAGATCCACCCATCACCTGGGAAGCCATGTCATTGGAACTAAAGGAGAATTACATCCCGGAACTTTACATGACATGACGGCTCTTAAAATGGGTGGACCTCAAACAAGGCAAACGCAAGGTGGGAGACTATATTGAGGAATTCAAGGAGCTCCTCATGCGTTGTCGCTTATTCGACAGCCCGTAGATCCAAGAAGCACTTTTCGTGCACGGCCTTCCATCGGACTTGGGTGCAAGAATATCATAGCAGAATCCTTCGCCAATGGACCAGGCCTACAGCCTAGTTGAGAGCATTGACTTCTCTTTCGAGGACACGCCCACATCATCGGCCCTTGCGACCTTATCGCCGGCCACTCCTGCAAACACTTTGGTCATAACCACCCTGACCTCTGGGTGGACCAAAGAGACATTGATACATGACGTCATCAATGACGTCGTTTGTTTGGGTATCGAGATGATGCTCTGATAACAAGTTGATGCAGGACGACGTCGCTTATGTCGTCCCGAGCAGTACCAAAGTGATACTCGGATACTAGGGGATCTCACGAACATCATCGATGATGTCATCCGTTAATGTGGACCTACTGAGAGGCGTCTACATGATGTAATGCAAGCCTAGGTGACGGTATGTGCAGGCCCCGACTCGTGGGGTTTTCCAGACTAATAATCCTGGGGGGGTGACCGATGGGGGTGATAGTGACCACCTACACCTCGCTTGAGAGACAAAGGAGTCTATGGTGCCGAACGGATTGAGTCTATTGGTGCTCTCACGTAACTGACGAGCTCGGCCCGTACCTAGGATAGGCGCTTGATAGGCAATCTCTCGTGTCCATTGATACTCTCACCTACTCTATCTTGAGTGCAGTGGAGTGCAATCAAAGGGCATACGAGGAAAGATAACTGACGGGCGGGCTAGAGGAGCAATGTCCATCTTGGGGAGGTCATCCCGGAGTTGTACGCCTGTCGATGCAGAGTTACCACCTGGCGGGGTTGGTGGAGCTGTGCCAGTGGCGGCATGACGTTGCTCGATTGGCGGCGTGGTGCAGCTCAAGAACAGTGATGCTAGAGCAAAGTTGGAAGGAGGAACAAGGCAACGTGGCATGGACCATGGCCATCGTGCGGGGCTGTCATGGTGAACAGCAGCGGCGCTCGGCACATGATGAGCCGTGTGAGGTGAGGCGCGGACCGTGGGTGTCGTGGAGCATGAACAGGAATCACACAGACGGCACAGCAGTGGCATAGGTGATACGGCAGCGACGACAGCGCAGTGCGGCAGCTCGGGCGATGGCCGCACATGCGGTGGCATACAGTTCAGGCACGGGGCATGATGGATGTCCCCTCAGAGGTCCGGCAATGACAGATCTACAACGCTTATGGCCTGCTAGTGGTGGCCGCGTCCTCATGGCAGCACCAGCGCGTCGTAGATCCGACGGCTGCATCCTCACAATGAAATTATATGGATTTAATTATGTCGTTGATGTGATTTGAGTGTCAAGCAATTAATTTATAACCTCAGTTAGTATAGTAAATAAGCAAGGATCTATCCACTTGGAGCTTGGGTAGTGAGATTAGTCGATTGCTATTCCGACTAGAGAGACATAATTATAATAATTAGAATGTGATTTTGTAAGAGAGATGAAGAATTATGGAAATTTAGAAGAGGGTGGAGACTGTGAGATAAGTTTCATACGTTACTAGATATATCAAGTGCCACCCCAAGGAGTTTTGGGCAGAGATGATTAAGGGAAAAAGAAATGGAAATGAGCTGAATTCTAATGGTTATAAAATAAGGGGTGTTAAGTTCGAAGAGGAGAATTGGTGAACTTGTGAAAGAGGTGATAGTAAGGCATAATAATTTTTTAAAGGCAACTATTAGCGTAAATATGAAATTAAAATTGGATGAGATTTGGTCAAGAAGTAGAAGAAAAACAATTGGGGTTAAATAACGTTGAGATTGAATTGCAAAACATTAAAGAAACACAACCTACTTAATTGAACTGTAAAACAGAACTTACATTATCCATGGAAGAGTTTACAAAGAGAACCCAAATCCAAACCTTCACACAAATCCCGATTGAAGCCAGTCCTAGGCAGGGCGATGCTTAGTTTGCCACGATCAGAATCCTTCAGCTGTTTCTACTTCCACAACACTCTCCAACATCGATCAATGCATATTTATGTGTTGTTTGCTTCACTTTCTAGTTGCTTGCTGCCGCAAATGGAACAAAAGACACCAATAGCAAAACGAGGATCGATACTTAAGCTGCTCCTTAGGGTTAGTGTCAACTGTTGATAGTTAGATCTAACGATCCACCGAGAATGGGACACGGGCCTATAGGTGGACCGTCGGATCACATGTACGGATTTAGTTTGTAAAAATAAACACATAAACATGCACAAAATGATGCATGCAGGGATTAAAATACTTCATTCACAGAAATGCAGTCTTGATGTTAAGGTTCGCATAAATGCATGTTTTAGTGATAATTTATCATCTAAGAATATCATTTTAACTCATGTATGCAACGAAAAATTCATGCTCATCTGCGTTCCCTTATGCTTGGGCAGTTTGTGAGGTCCATGCATTTACGGACGGGTTAGTTCGAGCGTGTGTAGCTGAAGGGATGGCTGAGATAGTGTGAGCGATGTCCTCCTCGCTCTTATGCTCCATATGCTCCACTATGTTGTAGGCTTCGTCAACCTTGGTTGGGTTGTACTTAAGCACCTCGCTGCGCAAGGTTGGCCAAATGCAGTAGGGAAACAGGCCGATGACAATCCACTAGTCCTCCGCGAACCGACACCCCATCTGGCACTCCTTGAAGACCTTGATGTATTCCATTACGGACTGTCAACCTTGTCGAAGGTCGAGCCATGTGAGGAATAACATCATGTGGCATTGATGTGGCATATACTTGCTCCTCAACTTCTATGCCATATCAGTCCAAGATGTGATGGGCCATCCTCGTCGCTCTACTACAACTTGCTCATTCTCCCAGAATATCTTGGCCTGTCCACAAAGTTTCATCTCTACATATTCAATGCACAAGTCATCGTCCATGCGATACCATCGAAAGTGGAGTTCATGTTCAACTCCCAATTGATGAACTCCTTCGGCTTCCTTGACCCTTCAAAGATGCCCATGTCAGCTTGTACGCTCTTCTAGATCCAGACATGATGATCCTCTCATCGACACCTGTAGTCGTCTAGGCCCCATTTAGACACTGGGTATTCTCCATATCGTGGTCTGGCATATCATCAAAGTGGGGGTCAGATAGAATTCGTGATCAACCCATCGTCGGGGTTAACCATCGTACGGGGATGGATATAAGATATCACACACAGCTGGTATCTAGGAACTTCGCCATGTTCATTATACAAGCGGTCATAGGGCCAGACGTAGTCGTCTTGGCAGGCCAGTAAGTCGGCCTCGTACCCACGGTCATAATCGACTCTTGGGTATCACCTGTCCCAAATACGGATGTTCTGTAAGTCACAACATGATATCTATTGGGGCGTGGTTCTCTACGCTCCTCATCTTGCCATTTGTCGTCCTCTAAGTACTCATATGCATCGTATGGGCTCCTCAGACGCTCTATGTGCCACACGGTCTGAGGCGGGTCATGTGCTCGCTCTAAAGCCACGGGTTCAGGAGCGGCGTCGGGTACCGGAGGTACTACGGGGCATGTGAGTAACTGCTCCACACATTTGGCGATGCGGTCAGGGTTTGGAGATACACGCCTAATTGTTTGGGTGAGTCCTCACGGGGTCAGTGCTGCTGGTGCGGTCTCCCTCAGATCCGTCCTGCTCCTCAGCCATGTGTGAAGTGAACCCGGGGTGCGGGCTCATGCACGAGATTCATCCCGTGTGGGCGACAATTCATCGTCACTATCTCCTTGTCTTCAATAGGAGATGAGGCACCTAGTGACTCTGAGGAGCTGTGGCAGGATCGTGCGCGTCCACGGCGGGCGCAGGTGCGTTGGCATGGACCAGACAATCCAGCGGCACCCCTATCAGCTGGTGTAGTCTGTCCGAGCTCCGAAGGAGGTGGTGATGCACCACCTTCAAACGTCGGAGGACGGTGCTCCGATAGGCGCATAGGGCTGCCTCTCTCGATAGGTGATGAATCGACTTGTCACGGGGAGGTCAAACCTCCCTGTTGTGTCCTTCTGCTCAATCTCACCTCAATGGCCATGGCTAGTTCCTCGGGGTTCCTAGGCAGGTTTTCAAAAATGATGGAATGCAGATGATGACGATGTGGGTACGTAGATGTGACCGACCACAGCCTTCTCTGACACCAAAATGATGCCAGACATGATCAAGGCGTCATCCGATCAGATATCGAGGTGATGCTTTGATACCAATTAGATGTCAGACGTCGTCAAGGATGTCGCCCAATCGGTACTGAGATAAGGGTAGAATACCTAAAAGTAGTCGCACGTCGTAAACGACATCGTCCGAAAGATACATTCCTTACGGGGAATGTAACTACGTGATGTCGTGTGACCTAGGCGCCCATACATGGAGGCCTCGACTTGTCGGGATTCACCAAAATCTGAGCACTGAAGTGGGCATCTGTTGACGGTGACCTTTTGATCCTCGTCGGAGTGATAACGGCGAGTATGATGCTGAATGGAGTATTTCTGTTGGTGCTCGCATGTAACGGACAGGCTTGACCCATACCTGGGAAAGCACTCGATGCATAGTTTTCTCGATAATCTGTCACATATTTCTAACCAGAGTGCCATGGAGTGCAACTGAAAATATACTAAAGAAGTAAATTAACTCATGAGCGGGAACGACATACCTCGTCGGTGGCAACATCCGTCGTTGGTGTTTTCGTCGGGGCACAGCCAATGTGAGTAGGTAGGCGAGGCGTGCCATTAGCAGGTCTGCCTTGGCTCGACTAGCGGCGCGACGTGGCACATAAGCGGTAGTCGGAGTGGAGGTGAAGAGTAGAGAGGAGTGGCGGCACGGTAGCATAAACAATTCACCTGGGCTTGGTCTGCACGACTCGTTGGGGTGAGTTGGCATGTCGAAGCGTGACGAGGTGATATTCGGGACACACGGTGTGGCCACGTACCTGACGATGGCAGTGGCGGCTCTGAATGAGTGCAGCATGGGAGGCACTGGTAGCGCGGTAGGCAGCACAGTAGACGCGTTAGCAATAGCGCACGTCCAAACACTTGGCGGGCTTCACAATTGCCTTGGCCGGTCCTGGGCACGACAAGTTCACGAGCGGACCGTTCGCTGACATAAGGTGTGGACTGAGAGCACAATGCCCTGGCATCATGCAAGGGGTGACGTTCGTGCGTTGTCACTGTGAGAGACAGGACGCACAGCCCATTGGAAGATCGAGGTACGTGGGCACTCAACAACTCAGCATCTCGTTGGTTGACCGCAGGTGTAGACGCATGATAAACTCGATTTTTAGGTGATTTTACTGGTTATTTATCAGTTGACGTGTGTGAGGATTGAGCTTATACAACAAATTTATAACCTCACAGCTTAGGGCGAGCGAGGGTCGATCCACAGGGAGACGGTAAAGGAAGCAGAGAATTTCTTTCCACCAAATCAGTCTATTTAATTTTCTAACTCTGAGCATTAATCTCTGTAAAGAATTCTTCAGTCAAATTACAGAGATACTTTCCAAATATTGATTCAACTAATTCTTTGGTTAGATTGTTTCTAGTTAGGTTTATAAATAGCATTCTTAAAGACTGGAATGGGCAGAACCGTCAGCAAGAATTTTCTTGTTGATGGTACTGCTTTTGTTCTTTGGGGCAAAAGAACAAGCACCCTGCGCACAGGCGGTGCCATGTGTGCAGGGGTGTGCTCGCTCGCGGCAGCAGCTGCGCGCGGGATTGGCCTGCGCGCGGCTGTGACTGCGCGCGGGCTTGTCCCACGGCTATTGCTGCGCACCGGCGCAGCCTGCGCGCGGGCGTAGCTTGTGCGCGGGATCCCTGCACACGGTGCTGCTCGCGCGCAGGGTTCTCACGCACGGGCGGCTATGTGCAGGTCGATCCTGCGCACAGAAACCTTGGCCGCCCCCGCTATGCTCTTCCTGCCTGAACGAAACTCAAGAGAATTCTATGTAGAGAATCGATTGAGCATTGTGGGTTGAAATGAGGATGAAATCAAACACCTAAGAGGGAAAAGAAAATGAACTCTAAACGACAAGAAAATCTTCGAATTAAAAACCAAACAACTCTGATTGGGAAATGCTGAAGAACCTTGCAGGATTCTTCAGCCCCAACTGAGATTGTCTAAGAGGGAGAAGAGTACAAACTGAACCAACGCAATCACACCGACTTCGTGTCACCCCGTGTCTGGTGAGTCGACGATCTTCTTGAGCAGGTATGCCTCAGTTTGCTCTCTCCCAGCTCCAATGCTCATCAGCCTTGGAGGGTCTGCAGAAAACTTTCTTCTCCAAGCCCTAGCTTCCTTAGAGAAAATTCTGGACAACCCAAAGTGAACTCTCAAGAGAGTATTTATAGGTTTCTCTTAACACATGCCCAGGGGCATTTTCGGAATTTTCTTCTTCTTTGAGATTTCGCCAGCTCCTGTTGATCCTTGACGTCCTCCTTGGTTGTCTTAACCTGTTTCTGAACTTACTAACCAAAAAATGTCAAATATAATCCACTTGATTCGAAGAATCAAGTGGGGTTAGTAATTTTATGAAATAATGCATATGCATGACAACTCACATGAATTACCTAGATATTCTTGATGCTTTAATGCTTAAAAGTCTAAATATTTGATGACTTATTGAGAGTCATCAACGCACATGTAGCGGAATGGCTGGAAAGGATGGAACAAATCTGCGACGTCGGGTAGCGCGCGGTACCAATGGCATCGAAAGTGACCCATGGTCCTGTTACACCCAAGGGGCAACGACACCAAGCCTCATCTGGGGAAGTAAGCAACCTAAACGATGGGGACGGCGCTTCAGCGACTATGATCAAAGGGATTGGACCCAATTATTAGCCCAAGGAGCAAAGCATGAATCTTCGATCGGCCTACCAGCGAGATCGTAGATCGACCAAAGTAGGCATTATTTGTCACAGGCTGGAGTGTCCTAGGTAGTGGTCCAATGTAGCGATCATGCTCTGGTTGCAATAGTCCCAACTCGCACGCCATGTCCAGTCAACAATCAGGTTGTAATCGCGTTGTGAGAGCAGTAACGTCAGTTTCTCACTCAGATTGGCAAGATCACGGTGTGTTGCACACATGGTTAATGAGGCCAGAATCGTTAGTTGATGATGGCACTCATCACCGGCATTCACCAGTCGCACAGGCAATCATGTTAGACGGTGCTTGGTTGTCCGTCGGTGGTAGGGATCTGTCAGTAGGCAGGATCCTTCTATGTCCTCACTCTTGTCTCCTCCTTGCTTTCTTCTCCTTCGTGACACCAAACTGAGCAATAAATCCTTCCAAAAAATAAATCTGGTCTGAAATTTTAGGGCGCCATCGTGCCCCCTTTTATAGGGGCACAATGGTCCTTTCTAAGGGCAGGGATGCCCCTAGTAAGGGTACAAGTGCCCTTACTAAGGAGGGGGGTTCTTATACATAGGACCCCCTTTTAGCAAAATAAAATGAAATGTGTTTGGCGCTTACATTGAGGGCACAGAATGGCACAATAAGTGATGATACGAACACATACGGGACAAGACAAATACCCACTAGATGAGAACGAAAACACAAACACGACTAAACGAAGACGGCAAAAAGAAATAAAAAATGCAATAAAGATACAGACATGATTTTACCCAGAGTACTCAAATTCAGGTGTCTTCATTGACGCCTTGGCGTGTCAGTCGGCTCGATGCGAACTAGCAGGCAGTCGATGATAGTGATGGTAGCTCCGTTGACATCTCCAATGGAGCAAGCTAGCGAACTCTATCAGCGGTGTCCAAACGGAGTGGGTAGGCGGTTTGGGATGTTCCACGTGCGAACAAGTGGGTATGCGTAGTAGGGAAGCTCAGCGGCTACCGAGGAGCAGCAGTTGGCTCAACGGCGGCCAACAAACGCGAGTGGACAGTTCAGAATGTTGCACATCTGAACAAGTGGGCGAGAGTGGCAAGACGGCTCAACAGTGACCAAGCCGCGCAGATCGGCGGCCTGGGAAGTACACATGTGAAACTAACGGGTGTGAGTGGGGCTGGCTTAGTGGTGGCCAGGCAGCGCGGATCGGCAACTTGGAAAGTGCACGTTCGAACGAGCAAGCGTGAGAGGCGAGATCGCTCAGCGGCGGCGTGGCGGTGTCGGGGTTGGCTTCCCTCTTCTTCTTCTTCCTCTCCATCTTTCTCATGATAAGCATGTTTTGACCTAATTCTCTTTCAAAACAAAACCGTCTCTAACTAGTTAGGATGCTCATCATGCCTTTATATAGGGGTCATGATGGGCCCTTACAAAGGGTCCAATAGACCTTACAAAGGGACCAATGTGGTGGGGGGGGGGCTATACATAGGGACCCCCCTTTAGAACAAAACAACACACAAAAATGACAAGAAAAGGACACGACCCATGACTGACACACAAATAGGAACACGACCAACCCGGTAAATGCGACGAACATAACAAGCCCATGTCGAGGAAAATCAAAATAGTTGAATACATGGATGTGGTTTACCCAGGGTATTTGAACCCAGATGTCTTCACCTTTGCCTTGGCTTCTCGATTGAGTTGGACACGAAATGGCAGGGCCATCAAAGATGATGATGATTGTTCCAAAGATGTCTCGGATCGACTAGGCTTGCTTTCTCCATCAATCATCCCCAAGTCGTAAAAACTTGGTTCCGATGAGTTGGGGGTAGCAAACGGTAGTGACTGAAGGAGATACGGCTGCAAGCATCTTAAATCATCCTCCGAGATCCATGTATCCTCTACACATGTACGTCCTTGCCAACGCACCAAGAACCTTCATGATACCTAATCCCCTGCATAATTAATTATCTCCTATAGTATACTTTCGAGTGACTCGTGCCAATCGGGTGAAAGTAATGTGGTAGTGGTCGCCGCAAACTCATTCACACTAAAGGGGTCTAGAAGGGCCGGGTCGGGGAGGGACAAGTCGTCGATACAGAGACAGGTCCATCACGTTTAATGTGGAGCTGATCCCCCACAAAGGAGGGATTTTGATGATGTAGGCCTCGTCACCCACTCTTTGGAGGATCGAGAACGGGCCCACGCTATAAGCATGCAGCTTCGTAGTCATCTTGGGAGAATATCTCTCTGGTCAAAGTTTCACCATCACATGATCTCCCCCTTCAAAAACTTGGGGTTGGTGATGCAAGTCGGCAGCCTGCTTGTACAATGCACTTTGACTTGTGATTCTATCATGAATATGTTGATGTAGAAAAGAAACATGATGGGCAAATGCAATACCATCCTCTAAGATTCGAACATGAGGGCCAATGGGTGCTTAGTTGAGGGGACGATGAGGAGTCTGGCCATATGTGATCTCAAAGGGACTCAACCTGCTAGTGTAGTTCATCGAGGAGTTCTATGAAAACTCGCTAGGGGGAATGATGGCGAGGACGCCAACACATCGCCGTAGAACGCGTCACCACGAGCAACCGGAGTCAACACGCCTACTATGGACCCGACGACATAGTCAACTGAAGTCAACCCGCCATGGTCAACTGGAGTCACCACCAAAGTCAACACAGTGCAACCGTCGACTAGCACATCTCCACCCGCGCACGTCCCTACGCGCGTCATGACACGATGCCAAAGGCAGATCCACAACTGCCCTTTGGCGTGACACGACACACGTCTTTACTTTCTCGTCAATTTCTCTTTCCTCCAAGGCCTATATATATTGGCCATTGTTTTCAAGAAACAGTAGGCAGTCATAATTTCAAGAATTGAGTTTTGTTTAACTCTTCTTGGAGAACTGCCCAGCCTCCCCTATCCCTCTTAACCCTAGCCGTCGCAGCCGTCGCCGTCGCTGCCGCTGCCGATTCGCGACGTCGGCCTTCCATCTTCTCTCCTTCCTCTCTCGCCATCCTCTCTCTCTCTTACTCTCTCTCTTTCTATCTCTCCCTCTCACCCTCTCTCTCACCCAAGGCAGCCCAGGCAGCCCTCCAGGGCCGCCCAGGCCGCCCCAGCCAAGGTCGCCCAGGCAGCCCTGCTAGGGCCACCTAGGCCGCCCCAGCCAAGGCCGCCCAAGGCCGCCCAGGCAGCCCTACCAGGGCCGCCCAAGCCACCCCAGCCAAGGTCGCCCAAGGCTGCCCAGGCAGCGCCCCCACGGCCGCCCAGGCCGCCCTAGCCAAGGCCGCCCAAGTCTACTAGGGCCGCCCAAGCCACCCATCCAAGGCCGACCAGAGCCGCACATGGCCGCCTGCCCCGAACGCTGTGTGCCTGTCATCCACGCTTTGGACACCCTCGAAGCTTCATACAGCGGGGCATACCGTTTTGGTTTCGGGTCGCTGCCCCGAACCCCGTAAGGGGGCGACTCCCCCCCTTGACCTCCCGCTAACTGACCGTGCAGTTGGATCCGCGACACCCTGACGTAGCGCACGGCAGTGGTCCCGCCAACGACGCCCACGCCCAAGCACACGCCCACTGACCATTGCATCCATTTGCGTTCAGGCAAACGAGTCTCCGCTCCGATGACAGACCAACCCCAAGACGGTCGTGAGGTGTCCATCCCTGTCAATGAGTTGTCTTTGTCCGCCCTACCGACCTCCTCTCGAGGGGACATCGATCGTGTATTAGACGCTGTCTAGAATGGTTTTCATGATGTCAATACATGAATTACTAATATGGACAACTGTCTAACTTGTTCGATAGATGCGGTGAGCGAACAGACTTACCATCTCAAAAATAGAGGTCTGGATCGACATCGCGGTGATCGCGAGAACCACTATCCCCCAGATCCTAGATCCCGAGATCGTGATAGGAATCATCGCGACATTGATGAGCCTATACGACCCGAGGATAGATCCGGAAGCCGAAATCAGAATCATCCCGAGCGAGAAGATCCGATTCCTCCGGATACTCGCACTCCGGTTCATGATAGAAATAGTCGAGACGATTACTATCCGCTTGAGCCTAGGACCCCGGGCCAGGATAGGAATCGTCCCCCACGGAACGATCCCTATCCACCGATGGATAGAGCCCCGGGACTTGAGGGAAATCGCCCACTACGGGACGATTACCATCCACCGGAGGAGAGGATTCCAGAGCGCGATAGGAATCATCCCCCTCGGAATGATCCTTATCCACCTGATGATAGATATCGCGAATGGACCGGGAATCGTCCGGACAGGAACGATCCTTTTCAACCCGAGGATGTGGTTCCCCCTCGCGATCACCGCCGTGCGGATCATGACAACCAATGGCAGCAAATTCAGCGTAGCGTCAAAGTCGATGTTCCATACTGCAAGGGATCTAGGGACCCTAAGGAGTATCTTGATTGGGAATCTAAATTAAACAATTATTTTAAGTGGTACAATATGTTAGAGTGGCAGACAGTCCAGTACACCGAGATGAGATTAGGAGGACAAGCCAAGATCTTTTGGGAAAACCTTGAATTTTCAATTTATAACCATCGTGAGACACCCATCGATACTTGGCCCCAAATGAAGGACAAACTGCGTGAGAAATATGTTCCACTAGCTTACTTAGATAATCTCCTAGATCAATGGCATAAACTGCAACAAGGTAGACGTTTGGTTTCCGAGTACATTACCCAATTCGAGGAATTTTACATGAGGTGTCGCGTCGAGGAGAGTTCCCAAGTCGTTATTTCTCGATTTAGGACCGGTCTTAACCCTTATCTTGAGACGGAACTGCTACTTCGCAAAGCCGCCACCCTAGAGCAGGACTATCAAATTGTGATGCGAAACGCCGACGGCCGGGATCGAGCGGCGCGTTTCGCGTCACAGGAATAATGATGATATGATGCAAACACAATGAGATTTTATGATCGAGCAGTTAAGACACAAGGAGATAACGCGATGGACGGTGACGATCACCAAATAGATTGATCCGAAAGTCAGACTCCCAATGACCCTCAAGACCACTAGACGTCTAGAGGAGAGGGGCGTCTAACGGCCCTGATAAGTTCGGAATTTAAAGATCAAGTGACAGACCGTTTACCTCAAGAAAGTCCTGCTCCCACAATAGTGGCTTGTTCCTAATCCGTCGTCGAGTGATGAGTGGCGGCAAAGGATGCGATAGCGGACGGCACTGGACCAGGTAATAATACTGGTTAAGGAGGAGAGAGCGAGCTGACCTTAAAATATGTAGTCCACGGCGTATCGAAGACGGGCGTAGAGATAGCGTTCGGGACGGATTCGTCTTGTCGAGGCGGAATGCGGGAGGGATCGCGTGGCTTGGCGCAAGTGACGGGCGGCACTGGTCGCAACTGGCAGTGGCGGTGGCGCGAGCCACGGTACAGGGCAGAACGGCGGCGCAGGGGGTTGATGGCGCGGCGGCCTCGGCGCGGCGTGGAGCCACAGAGTGCGGCAGAACCGTGGCGATTGGCGGACCCGCGGCGGGGCGCGAACTCGCGGCGCGCGGTCGGATCACGGCTGGCGCGAGTCCGCTGGCGCTGGCGGCGCGGCCTTGCGCGGGAGTCGCGGCGGAATGGGTCCACACGCGGCGTGGGGTCGCGGCATAGAGCGGGTCCCAGCGGCGGCGATGATGCGGGTGGTCGGGAATCGGGGTTGGGCGGGCGGCAATGGGAGAAGTGGTGGTCGAATCAAGAAAAGGGAAGCCAAAGGGTGATGCAAGAATGGGGTGGTTATGGTCAAGAAACGATGGAAGATGGTGGGGAATGGTCAAGAACGATGAGGGTGAAGAGGAAGATTCAAGCGATGGGGAAAGGAGGGTGGGCGATCAAGAAAGGCAAGAGGAGGCGGTTGGGAATCAAGAAACGATGAGGAAAAGAGGGTGGGCGATCAAGAGAGGCAAGATGAGGCGGTTAGGAATCAAGAAACGAAGGGGAAAGGAGGGTGGGCGATCAAGAAAGGCAGGGTAGGGGGAGGGCAATCAAGAAAGGCAAGAAGAGGTGGTTGGGCGATCAAGAAGGGCAGGGGAAGGGGAAAGGGCGATCAAGAAAGGGTAGGGGAAGCGGTTGGGCGATCAAGAATTTCAAGAAAATGGGGGATGAGAATGGGTGGCGTTCAAGAATCGGCGGGAAAGATCAAGAAATGGGGTTAGATGATCAAGAAGCGAGGGTGAAGGGGTGGCGTCCAAGGAAATGTGGGCGAGATGGGCTGGATGAAGGAGAAGGGGGGGGGGGGGGATGGGTAGAGCCAAGAACCTGGCGTGGTGAGTTCTTGGTGGGTCGCGGGTGGTTCTCCTCGTTGGAGATGATTTCCCGAATGCAGCGCGGCGCCGTAGTCGTCGCGAACCTTCGAGGACGCCCCGAGTGATCTCGATGGGTGCTCTCGATTCTTGATTTCAACAGCTTCTTGAAAATCTTCAACGTACCGGAGTGATCTCAGCAGTGCGGTTGAACACGTCACGCCGGAGTGATCTCGACGGACAGGACGTGGGCTCTACTCCTCGGAGTGGTCTCGACGAAGAGGTGGGGCTAGCCAAACCCCCTACGCTACGACTACGATAGGGGGAAGATTCTTGAAACAATTTCAATTCAAAAACTTCCAAGTAGTCCCTTGGGCATGCCCTCCCCTTACTTAGGGAGGAGGGTGCCAAGGAGGCGTGGGGAGAGGTTGAACCGTCATGAGGCGTGGTTCGACCTCTCCTTACAAAATCAAAATACAATCTTAAAATGAAAATAAAGACGAGGATGGGCCCTACGATACTGGCCCAATCCATAATTCGAAATGCAAAGAAAATACACATAGAAAAAACATAAATTGTTCGAACCTACCCGGAGTACTTAAACCCCGGGTTGCGGACGTCGGCACGAGCTGTCCGACGTGGCTGCTGGCGAGTCGTTGTCGGTCCTCCGGCTGATGTCGTCATCGTCATCAGGTCGTCGTCGGCACGATGGTCCTCCATCATCCTCCCGGGGTGGGAGGAGCTCGACTCCGACGAGCGAAGCTTCGCAAGGTCCCCTAGTGGCAGCATCAGGTCCGGCCGAAGTCGTCGCAAGTCCTCCTCGGAGATCCACGTGTCGTGGGAAGAACGGCGCCCCTGCCAATGGACTAGAAAAGTGCGGCCAACTCGCTCCCCCTCAGCGTTAATTACCTCCTGCAGTACCGTTTCTATCGCGTCGTGCCGTACAAGGGTTGGAAACGGGGAGGTGGTGGGTGAGCTCTCACTCTCTTTGCTACTAAGGATCGACTGGCTGTGAGGCTCGATGATAGGTGGCGAGGGTTGGTAGCGGGATAAGTCACTGACGTTAAACGTCGAACTAATCCCCCAAGTCGGCGGGATGCTCACGACATAGGCGTTGTCGTTGATCCGTTGGGCTATCGGGAAAGGCCGGCGCTCTGCGTGGAGTTTCGTAGCGACCCCAGGAGAGTATCTCTCAGGCCTCAATCTGACCAGGACCAGTTCTCCCTCAGAGAACATCACAGACCTACGACTCTTATCTGCCTTAGCCTTATACTGCTCGTTCATAGATGAAATGCGTGAATGAATGTCATGATGCATGTTCTTAATGTACTCGGCAAATTCTAATGCATTATCTGAAATTCTATGTTTGTCATGCAATGGTATGAGGTCAAGGGCCTCTGTGATGAGTTGACCATAGATGATCTCGAATGGCGCCTTGCCCGTGGTGCGGTTCACCGAGTAATTGTAAGCAAATTCTGCGCGAGGCAGAACCTGATCCCATGCAACAACATGGTCGCCACAATGGATCTCAATAAGTTACCGAGGCTGCGGTTCACAACCTCGGTCTGACCATCCGTCTGGGGATGATAAGCTGATGAAAATTTCAGTTGTGTTCCCATGAGGACCCTAGCGTCTTCCAAAAGTAACTAGTGAATTTAACGTCTCGGTCAGAGGCGATAGTCTTTGGTGCGCCATGTAGCTTGACGGCGTGGTCGAAGAAGAGTCGGGCGATCCTCGATGCATCGAAGGTTTTCGAGCACGGAATGAAATGGGCCATCTTGAAAAGCGATCGACCACGACCATGATGGAGTCGTGGCGCGGATTGTCTTAGGTACCCCTAAGGCGAAATCTAAGCGACATCGTCCCAAGGTTGATCGGGAACCGGGAGGGTGTATAACCCAGTATTCTGCTTCGTGAGTTTGGCACGAGAACAGGTAAGGCACCGTGATACGAATCTCGGCGTCTCGGCGAGAGATGGCCAGTAGAAGTTTTCTTCAAGGGCTTGGATGGTCTTCGCAACTCCAAAGTGACCACTTAGTCGCGCGTGGACTTCATGGATCAAGAAGTCCCGGATGGGCGTTCTTGGTATGCACAGTCGTCGCTCGTAAAACAGATATCCGTGCGTCCAATAAGTAATCCCTGGACCGAGTCGGGATGAGCTCGTGAGTGATGCATAGGCGTCGGAGAAATCTGGGCAATCTGTATAGTTTTCCTTTATCTTTTGAAACCCAAGACTTGGGTGGTCATGATGCTGAGGCGGTAGGGCGCCTACTAAGGGCATCAGCAACTCGTTGTCCTTGCCCTTCTTGTGGCGGATGGCGAATGTGAAGTCTTTTAGATAAGCGATCCACCTCGCGTGGCGATCGCTGACCTTCTTTAATTCGTGCAAATGACGGAGGGCTCCGTGATCCGAGAAGAGGGCGAACTCTTTCGGTAGCAGATAGTGTCGCCAGTGGCGGAGGACTGGGCGAGGCGTAAAACTCTCGATCATGGTTGTCGTACGCTTGCGAGTGTCGTTCAGCTTCTCGCTGAAGAACTCGTCGGGTGTCCTCGCTGGCTAAATCGCGCCAATGCCGACTCGGATGCGTCGCGGGCGACCTCGAAAGCGTCACTAAAATCTGGTAACTTCAGGACCGGGCCTCGGTCATGAGCTTCTTGAGAAGCTCAAAGGCTTGGTCAGCCGGACCGGTCCACTCGAATTTGTCGCTCTTGAGGATGTCCATAATAGGGGCGGTGATGCCACTAAAGCCCGGTATGAAACGTCGATAAAAGGTCGCCAATCCGATGAAGCTCCGTACATCGTGTATACTCTTCAGCTTTGGCCAGGACACTATAGCCTCGACCTTAGATGGATCGACGGCCACTCCGCGTGCTGATAAGATAAAACCTAGAAAAGAGACCTCGGCTGTGAAGAAGGAACATTTCTTCGGATGCGCGTAGAGCTTCTCCCGTAGCAGTGAGTCGCAGACGCGCCGTAGGTGCTGTGCGTGCTCCGTCCTAGTCTTACTATAGACTAGGATGTCGTCAAAATAGACGACGACAAATCGTCCGATGAATGGCCTAAGCACCTCATTCATCAATCTCTGGAAGGTGCTCGGTGCATTGGACAATCCAAAGGGCATTACGTTCCACTCAAATAGTCCATCCTTGATCTTGAAGGCCGTCTTCCACTCGTCTCCCGGTCTAATACGGACTTGGTGGTAGCCGCTGCGTAAGTCTATCTTAGAGAAGATAGACGCGCCGACCATCTCGTCGGAAAATGGTACTTTACCGTGATTTTGTTGATGGCCCTTGAGTCACAACACATCCTCCAAGTGCCGTCCTTCTTGGGGGCAAGCAGTGCCGGAACGGTGTAAGGGCTGAGGCTTTCCCTGATCAGGCCCTTCGCTAGGAGCTCCTTCACCTGCGAATATAACTCCTCGTACTTAACCGGGTCCATCCGGTAGTGTGGCAGGTTTGGGAGGGTAGCTCCGGGAACTAAGGCAATCGCGTGCTGGATATGCCGAAGAGGCGGGAGCTCGCTAGGGAGCTCGGCCGGAAACACATCATCATACTCCTCAAGGAGTTGGACGACTTTCGAGGGCGGAACGTCCTGGGCTGCCATGGTGGGTCCGTCTGCTAAAGTGACTGCATAACAGACCGGGGGCGGGTCGTCGCCGTCCTCCAGCTCCCGTCGGAAGATCAAGCCATTGGTGACAATGGCTGTAGGCGTGGGGCGCGGGGCCGCCGGCGCTGATCGCGTGGACAACGAGGGTATCCGCACCGAGGGGTACCAAACGAGTCGGCGTCCACCGTAGATGAACAAGCAAGTGTTGGCTCGTCCAGATAGCTGCACGTCGTGGTCAAATAACCACGGTCTGCCTAAGATGATGCTACCAATTTTCATTGGTAGGACGTCGATAGGACCTTCTCGTCGTAGGTACTCATCTTCAACGGCACATAGCACTGCATCTTGGCGGAATGGTCGATCGTCGATCCATGAGACCTGGTACGGCGTCGGATGAGGTATCAGCGGTAGCCCTAATCAGTCGCGTATCCTCCGATATGCCATTGATGCAACTCCACTGCCGACCATCAGCTTGTAGTCGTCCTCCAATCCTGACATACGTGTGAAAGATCGGCGTTAGCTGCGCAACGTCGACTGGTCGGGTAGCCACGGTGGTAGCGGGAAGTGGAACCCACTCGCGGTGTGCTAGTGGATTCCCCAACCACTCGGTGTCCACGGTGGTGGCGGGATAGGTAGTGGTAGGAAGCGATCGGCGTGATCTGGATGTATCCTGGGGATCATCCAGCTCATCACTATCGGGTTCCTCGCCGGATACTCGTCGACCTCAAGGTCGTGCGTCCTGTTGGTCTTGGCGGGTTGCCCGTGAATGTCCATGATCATTAGTGACGGGCAATCACTGCGTCGGTGTCGAACCCCTTGCACTTGAAACACTGCATGGGCTCTCTGGAGGCGTTGGGCTCGAGCCGTCGATAGAGCCGACGAGGTAGCGTGTCGGTACTGGGGCGGTAGTTGGCGCGGCGGTGTGGTCGGTCGGGTGGTACTGGTCGTCCTGGGCGCAGATCCCGAGCTCGGGTCCAAGTAGTGCGTGGCGGGGCTGCTGATATCGTGGATGGCGCGGTCGAGGAGCAGGTAGGGGCGGAGGCGGCGAGGCTCTCCGTGCTGAACTTCGTTGCTTTCAACGAGGCTATACGCTAAGTCGGCCGTGGCCGGTTTTGCTCCAAGACTCGGTGCCTAAGTCCTGTCGTAACCTGTGAATAAAGAAGGCGATCTGGATTTGTGGACTATCCACAACTTTGCATCGCATTCTGTACTCCTCGAACTCTACAATGTATTCGGAGACCTTGAGTTTTCCTTGACGCAAGTTCATCCAGCATAGCATCAGATGTGTCATGTACAGCTTAGGGACGTACTTGTCCGTAAGCTTACGTGACATCTCGGCCCACGTGAAAGGTGGATCATGTCGCTGACGTGCGGCTTCCTTCTCATTTTTCCAGAATATCTTGGCTTGCCCTCCAAGCCGTGCCTCGGCGTACTCAACGCAAAGATCGTCGTCCATCTTATACCACTGGAAATAGCTCTCCATGTCGGATTCCCAATCCGTGTAATCCTTCGGGTTCCGGGAACCGTCGAAAATAGGGACTTCCAAGCGGACGCTCTTCTGTATCATCGCCCGGTGCGCCTCACGTCGTCGTTCGTGCTCATCGTCGTAACGACGGGCAGGAGGATGGCGTGGTGCGCCTCGGGGATGATCATAGTCATGGTGCTCCTCATAACGGTAGTCGTCACGTCGGGGTGGGACCTGTCGGTGCTGCCTCCCATCGGGGTACTCGTCACGGTGGTGGTGTCTCGGAGGAGACGCATATCGTGGATGGTATCCCTCATCCTGACGATGCGGGCGATCAGGATACCGGGGATATCGGTGATCATCATCCGGATACGGGTCCCGGCGAGGTAGTGGGTCGTACTCGGAAGCGTGCCTCGATAGGGCTCGGGGAGGAGCTGGGATATCCCGGTAACGATCCGGCACATGGACGGGTGCGGCACTATGGTGCGGTGGGTAGGCGGAGCTACCACCGTAAGTGACGGCGTCCGGGCGTCGGACGGGTGGCGGGTCCTGCGGACTACCCGGGCGGGATGAGTAATGAGGTGCATTACGCACCGGGATGCGGTTGGGGTTGTCGGCCCCAACGACACGAGGGTCGTGCTGCTGCCTGCCATGGCCTCCTACGGGATAAGTGCGCCTATCCTGAGGGTAGGGGTAATCATCATGATGTCCGGTGTTTCGCCTCTCATCCGGTAGCGGGGAGCGGCGTCGGTCGCTGTGGTGATCATCATAATTCCGGATTGGGCTTCTCCGGCGGTCTCCATGGTAGTGATCCCTAGGTGGGGACCGTCGGCGATCCCTTCGTCCATCCGGGTAGGCGTAGGCAGTCGGTGGCGCCTCGGGATAACGCGGCGGCTGCTGCTGGACGGGAGGGTCCCTCATGGGAGCTTTACCCGGTCGTTGGATCACCTCACGAGCCATGGGCTCGTCATAATGCTCAGTCGCCGTGACCCTACGGGTAGGGACAGCGGCGGAGGAATGCCGGTCTTCGGAAGATCGGTGCGCCGCGGGTGCCGGTTCAGCTCCGTCGATCGAGTCCCGAGGGGCGGGACCTCGAGATAGGGGAGGAGGAACAAATGCCTCCTCCGGATCCAATGGCTCATCTGGTGGCTGTTCGCTAAAGGGATTCTCGTGGCGAGGATCCCCCATGACGGGATCGTATTCACGATCCTCGTCTCTATCAAGATAGTCAGTGTCCCGACACTGAGCTCGCGTACGAACCATTCTATGGTCGACCATTCACGTCCTAAAGATAATCTAAGGGAATGCACGTGATGGATGAAATGTGATGACGTATTATATGCGAATGAATTTTTAAAATATGATGCGCGCAATATCAATTTAAAAGGATATCCAACCGACCGTGTTAAGCAAGAGCTAACACGACCGGCTCTAATACCAATATGATGCGAAACGCCGACGGCCGGGATCGAGCGGCGCGTTTCGCGTCACAGGAATAATGATGATATGATGCAAACACAATGAGATTTTATGATCGAGCAGTTAAGACACAAGGAGATAACATGATGGACGGTGACGATCACCAAATAGATTGATCCGAAAGTCAGACTCCCAATGACCCTCAAGACCACTAGACGTCTAGACGAGAGGGGCGTCTAACGGCCCTGATAAGTTCGGAATTTAAAGATCAAGTGACAGACCGTTTACCTCAAGAAAGTCCTGCTCCCACAACAGTGGCTTGTTCCTAATCCGTCGTCGAGTGATGAGTGGCGGCAAAGGATGCGATAGCGGAGCACGGCACTGGAACAGGTAATAATACTGGTTAAGGAGGGAGAGGAGACGAGCTGACCTTAAAATATGTAGTCCACGGCGTATCGAAGACGGGCGTAGAGATAGCGTTCCGGGGACGGATTCGTCTTGTCGTAGGCGGAATGCGGGAGGATCAACGTGGCTTGGCGCAAGTGACGGGGCGGCACCGGTCGCAACTGGCAGTGGCGGTGGCGCAGAGCCACGGTACAGGGCAGAACGGCGGCGCAGGGGGGTTGATGACGCGGGGTGAAGCCTCGGCGCGGCGTGGAGCCACAGAGTGCGGCAGAACCGTGGCGATTGGCGGACCCGCGGCGGGGCGCGAACTCGCGGCGCACGGTCGGATCACGGCTGGGCGTGAGTCCGCGGCGCTGGCGAAGCCGCGGTGCGGCGCGGGAGTCGCGGCGCGGAATGGGTCCACGGCGCGGCGTGGGGTCGCGGCATAGAGCGGGTCCCCGACGCGGGCGATGATGCGGGGTGGTCGGGAATCGGGGTTCGGGGCGGGGCGGCAATGGGAGAAGTGGTGGTCGAATCAAGAAAAGGGGGGGGGAAGCCAAAGGGTGATGCAAGAATGGGGTGGTTATGGTCAAGAACGATGGAAGATGGTGGGGAATGGTCAAGAACGATGAGGGTGAAGAGGAAGATTCAAGAAACGATGGGGAAAGGAGGGTGGGCGATCAAGAAAGGCAAGAGGAGGCGGTTGGGAATCAAGAAACGATGGGGAAAAGAGGGTGGGCGATCAAGAGAGGCAAGAGGAGGCGGTTGGGAATCAAGAAACGAAGGGGAAAGGAGGGTGGGCGATCAAGAAAGGCAGGGTAGGGGGAGGGCAATCAAGAAAGGCAAGAAGAGGTGGTTGGGCGATCAAGAAGGGCAGGGAAGGGAAAGGCGATCAAGAAAGGGTAGGGGAAGCGGTTGGGCGATCAAGAATTTCAAGAAAATGGGGGATGAGAATGGGTGGCGTTCAAGAATCGGCGGGAAAGATCAAGAAATGGGGTTAGATGATCAAGAAGCGAGGGTGAAGGGGTGGCGTCCAAGGAAATGTGGGCGAGATGGGCTGGATGAAGGAGAAGGGGGGGGGTGGATGGGTAGAGCCAAGAACCTGGCGTGGTGAGTTCTTGGTGGGTCGCGGGTGGTTCTCCTCGTTGGAGATGATTTCCCGAATGCAGCGCGGCGCCGTAGTCGTCGCGAACCTTCGAGGACGCCCAGAGTGATCTCGATGGGTGCTCTCTCGATTCTTGATTTCAACAGCTTCTTGAAAATCTTCAACGTACCGGAGTGATCTCAACGGTACGGTTGAACACGTCACGCCCGGAGTGATCTCGACGGACAGGACGTGGGCTCTACTCCTCGGAGTGGTCTCGACGAAGAGGTGGGGCTAGCCAAACCCCCTACGCTACGACTACGATAGGGGGAAGATTCTTGAAACAATTTCAATGCAAAAACTTCCAAGTAGTCCCTTGGGCATGCCCTCCCCTTATATAGGGAGGAGGGGTGCCAAGGAGACGTGGGGAGAGGTTGAACCGTCATGAGACGTGGTTCGACCTCTCCTTACAAAATCAAAATACAATCTTAAAATGAAAATAAAGACGAGGATGTGCCCTACGAGACTGGCCCAATCCATAATTCTAAATGCAAAGAAAATACACATAGAAAAAACATAAATTGTTCGAACCTACCCGGAGTACTTAAACCCCGGGTTGCGGACGTCAGCACGAGCTGTCCGACGTGGCTGCTGGCGAGTCGTCGTCGGTCGTCCGGCTGATGTCGTCATCGTCATCAGGTCGTCGTCGGCACGATGGTCCTCCATCAGATTGTAGAAGACCTAGAGCTCTATCAGAATTTATATCATACTCCCCTGTACAATCGCCCTGCTCTCACCGATCGGTCGCACTTTTCTAATCCTTCTTATTCCAACCATGCGATCAAGCGTAATCCTTCCTTAGCCCTTCCGGCACCACCACCAACAATTCCTACCGCCACTCGTACTCCTACCGAACATCGTCCACCCCCTCCGACTCAGTCGTCTGCTACACCAAATCCTCGTACATCACCTTCTCTCGAGTCCACCGCTAGAGCCCCTCCTCAACCCAATTCCACACAACTGAGTCCTTCTGGCTTGACTTGTTTTAAATGCCAAGGTTGAGGTCATAGAGCTTCCCAATGTCCTTCACGAGCCTTACACATAGGACAGGAGCCCCTCGATAGCGGCCCTACCATAGATGAGTAACCTATTGATGAGGAGTATAGAGTTGAGAGTTATGTTATCGATGAATTTGTGCATGATGACGGATTAGTGAGTTTCATTGGCATCACGGAATGCCCAATGTCTCTTCCTCGTCACGACCCATCTATGTCCTTTAGGGGAATTGTCCGCTACAACCTTACTCAGCCTTCCACTGATAATTCCACATTGAGGACATCCATATTTTACACATATTTTAAAATTGGTGATAAGATGTGTAAGACGATCGTAGACAGTGGAAGTTGTATTAATTTCGTCTCGATGTTATGACGTCACGTTTGGGATTACCTTTGGTTGAACATCCTCACCCCTATTTTGTGTCTTGGATCGATGCAACCTCAGTCCCTGTAAAGAACCAATGCCATCTCGCTTTGAAGGTTCAATCCTACGAAGAGGAGATACTGTGTGATGTCTTACCCATGAAGGTGGGCAGCATTATCCTCGGCCGCCCTTGGTTGTATGATAATGATGTACACCTTTATGGTCGGAGCAATACCTGTTCTTTCATCCATCATGGCAAGAAGATCACATGGCATCCGTACACTTATAGTCCGCAGAGAGCCTCACCGAAATCTCCATCCTTAGGCTTTTGTATCCTTAGCGGTCAACAATTTCAGAAGGAGTTAGATAGTGAAATGATAATGTGTTTAGCTATGCTCCCTGATCACTCCTCTGAGGATGCCACCGGCCCACCCCCGGAGGTTTCTCAGCTACTCGAGGAATTTGCAAGCGTATTCCCCGATGATTTACCAGATGACCTACCTCTGATGCGTGACATTCAGCACGCCATCGATCTCATTCTGGGGTCGTCGTTACCCAACCTCCCTCATTATCGGATGGATCCTACGCAGTACAAGGAATTACAGTGCCAAGTCCAAGAACTCTTGGACAAGGGGTTCATCCTAGAGAGCCTTAGCCCGTGTGTCGTTCCTGCACTGCTGGCTCCCAAAAAGGATGGGAGTTGACGCAGGTTCATTGACAGTAGAGCTATAAATAAGATTACGGTCAAGTATAGGTTTCCTATTCCCCGCATCGACGATATGTTTGATATGATGGCAGGTTCGACAATTTTCTCCAAGATTGATCTTAAAAGCAGTTATCACCAAGTTTGTATCCGACTAGGAGACGAATGGAAAACCGCCTTAAAGATCAAAGACGGACTATATGAATGGAAGGTTATGCCCTTTGGCTTATCGAACGCACCTAGAACCTTTGAGCGATTGATGAACCACATACTTAGATCGTTCATACGAAATTTCGTCGTCGTATATTTTGATGATATCCTTATCTATAGCAAATCCACACCCGATCACCTCCATCACTTGCGTTTAGTTTGCGAAGTATTGAAAACCCAGTAGTTGTATGCTCACCCAAAAAAATGTTCCTTCCTAGTCAGTCATGTTTCGTTCTTAGTTTTTATCCTATCTAGCCAAGGCGTATCCATTGATCCGGCCAAATTGACGCCATAACCCAGTGGCCAACGCCTCGAAATACCCATGATGTTCGTAGTTTTCACAGTCTTGCAACTTTCTACCGGCGATTCATATCCAACTTTAGTACCGTCATGGCACCCTTGACTGAATGCCTTAAGGGAAATCATTTTGAATGAACGGTAGATGCGCAAAAATCCTTTGAGGAGATCAAACTTAGAATGACTCAGGCCCCTATTCTCCGTTTACCTGATTTTGATAAACTATTCGAGGTCGCCTGTGATGCTTCAGGGTTAGTCATAGGAGGAGTTCTGAGTCAAGAAAATCATCCCATTGCCTTCTTTAGTGAAAAGTTGAATGACGCTAAGCTTAAGTATTCTACCTACGACAAAGAATTTTATGCTATTGTCCAATCCTTACGTCATTGGAGTCATTATCTACTGACGTAGGACGACTACGGGGTAGGCGAGGAAGGGCGAGACAACAGGACTAGGGGTAGGATAGGCGTGAGGGATAAAACAATCCACAGAAATTCACGGTCGGATCCGGACTTTAAAACCGATGAAAATCTGGTGGTGCAGCTCCGACCCTTATTGAGGGCGGGAGTACTGTCTTCCCCCACGGCGACGATGCCGAAGCACCGAAATCAATACGTCAAATTCGCGTCGCGAGGAAACACTCGAGAGGTAGGTTCAAGAAGCAGAGAATCGAAACCAATTCATATTCCAACGGCGGTGGAAACTTCCCAAGAAAACACTGGACGGAGAACACGTCGACACCAAAGAGTTCAAGCGTACCTCAGCAGCGTAGTGCGTGAAGAGGTTGCGGGCAATTCTGAAGGTGACGAGGCTGGGCGAATCCGGGCGTTGAGCAGCCCACTGGACGAGGACGAGGCTGGACGTTCCAGGCGTTGAACGGCCCTGGTTAAGTGCGGTTGTCGTGGGCGCAACGTCAAGCATGGGCGAACACCCGCGCACGCGAAGCGCCAACGGCGTCCAGACAGAGGCAACCGGAGTGCGGTCTCGGGCGGCCTTGGCGAAGGCTGTCGGGGCAGGCGAGGGCGGCGCGCGGGCGGCGCGCAGGCAGTCTGGGTGGCCCCCTTGGAGAGAAAGAGAGAGGAGAGAATGGAGAGAAAGAGAGAGAAGATAAAGCGAGAGGAGAGGGCAGGCCGACGTCGCAAGGCCGCGGTAGTGGCGGCAGCGGCGGCGGCGACAGCGACTAGGGTTTGGAAGGTGGAAGATAGGGGAGGCTGGGCAATCCTACAAGAAGAGTTAAACAAAAACTCAATTCTTGAATTATGATTGCCTAATGATTCTTGAAAACAATGGCCTATATATAGGCCTCGGAGGAAAGATAAAATGACGAGAAAATAAAGACGAGAAAATGAAGACGTGCGCCGTGTCACGCCAAATGGCAGTTGTGGATCTGCCTCTAGCGTCATGTCATGACGCGCATAGGGACGTCCGTGGGTGGAGACGTGCTTGTTGACGATTGTGGCATGTTGACTTCGGTTGACTTCGGTTGACCGTGGTCCATAGCGGGCGTGTTGACTCCGATTGACCTTGGTGACGCGTTCGATGCTGAAGTGTTGGCGTCCTCGCCATCATCTACTCTCTAAGGAATTCGTCCTCTACTCTGACCATGAAGCCTTAAAGTATCTCCATTCCCTGCAAAAATTAAACTCTAGGCACATTAAGTGGGTCGAATTCATCCAGTCTTATACCTTTGTCCTTAAACATAAGAGGGAAGTCGAGAACCGAGTCGCCGATGCTTTGAGTAGAAGAGTCCATTTGTTGAATATTATGAAAGTCAAGGTTATTGGGTTTGATCAGATGAAAGACCTATATCCTGATTGCCCGGATTTTGCTCCCATTCTACAGATCTTAGGCAAATACCCGAACCTTGATAACCAAGATTATATCTTAGAGAATGGATTCTTATTTTATGATCGTCGCCTATGCATCCCACGGTCATCTCTTAGGGATTTTCTTATATGGGAAACACATGCCGGAGGCCTTAGTGGTCATTTTGGGAGAGATAAAAAAATTGCTATGGTCGAGCACAGGTTCTACTGGCCATCTCTTAAGCGAGACGTAGCTAATATAGTCTCCCAATGCCGTGTATGTTCCCTTGCCAAGCAGGTTAAACAAAACACCGGCCTATACACCCCTCTCCTAGTCCCTGAAAAACCTCGGGACGATGTGAGCATCGACTTTGTGCTAGGGCTTCCGAGGATGAACAAACGCCATGATTCCATCATGGTGGTTGTGGATCGTTTCTCAAAGATGGCTCATTTCATTCCCTGCTTTAAAACTTTTGATGCTTCTCATGTCGCTCAATTATTTTTCAATGAAGTAGTACGTCTCCATGGACTTCCGAAAAGCATAGTGTCGGACAGAGATGTCCGATTCACTAGCTACTTTTGGAAGACTCTTTGGCATCTGTTGGGAACAAAGTTCAAATTTTCCACGGCTTTTTACCCCCACACTGATGGACAAACCGAGGTCGTTAATAGGAGCCTCGGCAACCTATTACGATCACTGGTGGGAGACAACCTCAAGTCTTGGGATTCTATCATTCCGCGTGCCAAATTTTCTTACAACGCGTCAGTCAACTGCACTACCGGTATGAGTGTATTTGAAATTGTGCATGGTCATCTTCCTCGTACCCCTACCGACCTCATACCTATGTTACCGCATGCTAGAGTCTTAGATGACGGTCATGAGTTTGCTCATCATATTAGAAGTCTGCATGAGGTAATCCGTACACGTATCATAAATAGTAACGCCTCATATAAACAATCCGCAGATTTGCACCGTCGTTTTCGCGAATTTAAAGAAGGTGAAATGGTGATGGTGAGGATTAGGCCGAAAAGATTTTCCTCCAAACGAGCTACTAAGCTTCATGCTCGTAGTGCCGGGACGTTTTCGATCCTCAAACGAGTTGGGAAAAATGCCTATGCCGTCGACATACCCTCTTCGTGGGGAATAAGCACTACTTTCAATATCTCGGATTTAGTCGCGTTTAAAGCCCCACCTCCTTCATCTAATGGCCATGTTCTACCCTCGGACTTTCCGGTGAGCGAGTTTGACTTGTCCAACTCCCCCATCACTACCCTTTGACTGGCATGAAATCATCGAGGAGATACTGGACGAAGTAATCACCTTCACCAAAGGTGGAACGGTGCGGAAGTTTCTTGTTCGTTGGAAGGGGAAAGCATCGACGGACGACACGTGGATTAGGGGGGAAGACCTGGCTCGCCTACGTCCCGACTTGATGATCCCGTTGGAGCTTTCAAACGCTTTCTCAACGGAGTCGAGTTCTCCGCACCCTAGGGGAATTGATGGCGAGGACGCCAACACATCGCTGTCGAACGCGTCACCACGAGCAACCGGACTCAACACGCCTACTATGGACCCGACGATGAAGTCAACTGAAGTCAACCCGCCATGGTCAACCAGAGTCAACACCAAAGTCAACATACCGCAACCTTCAACTAGCACCTCTCCAACTGCGCACGTCCCTACGCGCGTCATGACACGACGCCAAAGGCAGATGCACAATTGCCCTTTGGCGTGACACGTCACACGTCTTTACTTTCTCGTCAATTTCTCTTTCCTCCAAGGCCTATATATTGGCCATTGTTTTCAAGAAACAGTAGGCAGTCATAATTTCAAGAATTGAGTTTTGTTTAACTCTTCTTGGAGGACTGCCCAGCCTCCCCTATCCCTCTTAACCCTAGCCGTCGCCGCCGTCGCTGCCGTCGCCGCTGCTGCCACCGCTGCCGCTGTCGCCTCGTGACGTCAGCCTTCCATCTTCTCTCCTTCCTCTCTCGCCATCCTCTCTCTCTCTTACTCTCTCTCTCTTTCTATCTCTCCCTCTCACCCTCTCTCTCGCCCAAGGCCGCCCAAGCAGCCCCGCCAGGGCCGCCCAGTCCGCCCCAGCCAAGGTCGCCCAGGCAGCCCTACTAGGGCCGCCCAGGCCACCCCAGCCAAGGCCGCCCAAGGCCGCCAGGGCCGCCCCTGGCCGCATGCCCCGGACGCTGCGTGCTTGTCATCCACGCTTCGAACGCCCTCAAAGCTTTATACAGCGGGGCATACCATTTAGGTTTTGGGGCGCTGCCCCGAACCCCGCAAGGGGGCTACTCCCCCCCTTGACCCCCCCCCCAACCGACCGTGCAGTTGGATCTGCGACACCCTGTCATAGCGCACGGCAGTGGTCCCGCCAACGACGCCCAAGCCCAAGCACTCCGGCCTTTGAGCAACCAGGCCGACTCTCAACCAGGGCCATTCAACGCCCGGAACGTCCAGATCACATCGTCCAGTGGGCCTCACAATGCCCGGATTCATCCAGCCGCGTCATGATCAGAATTTCCTGCATCCTCGTCACCCACTACGGTGCCGAGGTACGCCTAAACTCTCAGGTGTCGAAGTGTTCCCCGTTTAATATTTTCTCGAGAAGTTTCCACCGTCGTCAGACTTAGATTTGGTTTGGCTTTTCTACCTCTTCTCTCTTCTTCTCGAGTGTTTCTTTGCGACGTGAATTCATCATATTGATTTCGGTGCTTGGCATCGTCGCGGTTGGGGATGATAGTACTCCCGCCCTCGATAAAGGTCGGAGCTGCACCGCCAGATTTTCATCGGTTTTAAAGTCCGAATCCGATTGTGTGATTTCTGTGGCTGTTTTATCCCTCAAATATTCGCTCCATCCTTAGGCGTCCACCTTCTCGTAGTCAGCGCATCTATCCTGTCGTCCCATCCTTCGTCATCTATCCCATAGTCGTACACCCCGTAGTTGTCCTACGTCAGGGAATGATCAAATCCCATGTCGACATGTCGTGATGTGCTCGCCTACTAGGGACCGTAGTAGGCTACCTACACTTCGATTGACTACCTCCGTCTAACTGTTAGTCTTCACCTTCGTCATATTAAGCATGTGTGCTTGTCAACTGAGCGCATCAACGACAACGTTGTCCTTGTACTTCTTTTGCTTGATGACAAAAGTGAAGTCCTATGGGTACTTGATCCATCTTGCATGGTGATCACTCAATTTCTGCTGGCAGTGTATGTGCTTGAGTGCCTCGTGATCTGAAAAAGGCACAAACTCCTTCAAAAGGACATAGTGCCACCAGTGCATCAACGCCTGAACGACATTGTGGAACTCGTTGTCGTAGGTCAAGTACCAAAGTCTTGTGTTGTTTGGCTTTTCGCTAAAGAACTCTACGCGATGCCCTTCCTGGCTAAGCACACCCCCTATCTCGACACTAGAAATGTTACAAGTAACCTCAAAGACATTCTCGAAGTTGGGCAAGCAGAGGACTGGCGTCTGACTCATCATGAGTGATGGAGCAAGCCATCTTGCTCCCTCGGAGATGACTTCAGTGCCATCCTTCTCATCATCGACAACACTGGTTAGTGTTCCGCCCGACCGGCATGCCAAGGCGCCAACAAAAACACCCGGCATCGAGCATCTCGGGTGCAAACATCTCTCTTATATTTATCATGTTTTGATTTCTTTCACCCTCTTCGTCTAGTCACATTTTGGTTTTCTCGGTCCCGTTTAGTCGCCTTCCTCGTATCGTGTCCGTCGTTTATGTGCACATTTTTAATTCTGTCTTGTAAGGCATCCTAGTCATTTTGGGCTCCTCCGCTACCCCTTTTATATTTTTTTGTGTCTTTTCATTTGGTTGTAATAGGGACCCATTATATAAGCCCCCCCCCCCCACTAGTGGACTATCGCCCCCCTCCTATTCATCCTCCTAGGTCCCATTAATTCCCCCTTATAAGGGAAGAGTGGTGCCCTAGGAGAAGGCAGATGACTACCCGACGCGTGACGGACAGGGTGTGCAACTGCACCCATCGGGAAGGCCGGTTGTTCCCACTACACATAGGCATGCCCAACAACTCCGACAGGGCCAACAGCATGGAGATTTCTTGAACAGCGACTGTAAACGACAACCCCACTAGCCATTCTTCTTCCCCTCCCCTTGTCGCACCTGCACAAGGAAACCATCTACCAAATCTGAGATGACGGTTATCAACGCCGCAGCAGTTCTTAACCCGCCGATCGGTCAACGCCAGCGTTATTCTGAGTGGGCCTCATCCCAGACGAACAGAATTCTACTACACGACGGGCTGGTAAGCCTAAAAATGATGTGTAAATACATCGTTGATTGGGCGCTTAGACTCATAAAACAAAATTTATAAATACCCTTAATCACTAAATACAATGTTAGAGCAAGCAAGGGGTCGAACCATAGGGAGGCAGCAAGCAAGAATATTTATCCAATTTCTAATGAATTAATTCAAGAATGAATTAATTTTCCAATTAATAAACCTTGATTATACCTAATGATGTTTTAAAATAATCAAAATTAAGTAAAAACTTAATTTTAATTTTAAATATTTTTGGTCAAAAGGCTCAAGATAAGATGATTTTAATTATAAGATCAGATTAATATGAATTATTAATTTCCCAATTATTATAAAATTTTAAGACAATTTTTATGAATTAAAATTGGGAATTTAATAATCAAGAAAGGGGTTTTGAAATTGGACTTCAAGATGAATGAATTTTTTGATGAAATGTTATATTTAGGTTTTTTATATATTAAATTAAATTTCAAAAAAATCAAATTTGAAATTTAGAGAGAGAAAATAGACGAATTAACCTAGAGAGAGAAAAAAAAGAATTTGGGAAAATAGTGAAATTCAACCCTAAATTAAAATTCTTAAAATGCGGAATTGTTCCAAATATATTTAAAACTAAAAATTAAAAATCACATCTCAAATCAGACTCAAATTGCAAAGTTAATTTCATTCAAAACAATTTCTAGGGCATGTACATTTCGCCCATGCCAAGGCATTTTAGAATCTCTCAAGAAGAAGTTCAAAATACAGATCAGAAACTTACAACTATGAATGCAAAATCAAGATCTGTCAACTTCCAAAGCAACCCATGTGTCCTTCCTGGCCAAATCCTTGGGTAGTGCTTGAAAAAGTGAATTTTGCCTTTTTCGAAACCTCCATTTAGAAAACCAACCGTTCAGATTGTAGAGGGGGAAAAGACAAACATGCCCTTAGATTTTTAGCCCAATAGGACGGCTAGATCTCAAGATATCATCGTTTTACTAAGGATTAATCCTAGCCGTTCGATTAATTTATCTTTCCTCCAAGAAGTTAGGAAATGGCATTTTCTGATTGGTTGGCGCATTTTTTCTCATTTTCCCCCTTCTCTGGTCACGTGCTAACATGTCGTTGTCCTCGTCTGCAGCGCGCAATCATTGGATAATTGATGCTCCCTTTGAATGGATAAAAATAAGCCACGTCACCCTCGTCATCGTCCCTTTAAAATAAAAAAATAAAAAAACTAAGCTTACCGTTCTACTAAATGCACATGGAATTGATTGCTACTCGATTCTACGTTTGAGGAATCTAATAACTTTTAAAATGTGAAATCGATTCCGCGTGCAATTAATGCACGCGCCTATCAATTCCCATTCATTGATTATGCACAAAGGGCTTTATTAACTGCACATTTGTCGGTAGCCGCGTGCAATCAGTGCACACGGCTAATAGACTCTACTAGGATTCTACTTCAACAAATGCACACAAAGAACAATTCTCCACATACATTTATTGCAGGAAAAGAATCAAAATAATAATAAAAAGCATACCTTTTTTTTTCTCGCTCACTGCGATGCGCGATGCCATAATGAGCCTATCATTGACTAATCTTGGCGCTTCCAATCATTCGCCCAAATTTTTGGGGGAATGACGTGGATGCCACCTATTTAATACAAAATCGTATTTAAATATTAAATAAATTAATAAATATCAATTCTTTTAATTCTAAATTCATTTCTTGACTAAATAATGGTCAGAAAATTATAAACAAATATGGACAAATTCCACAAAAATTAGGAAATCCTTTACCAAACTTTAGCCAAGTATTTAAGGTTAAATATTTCTTCAACGAAATGTTTCTTCAATGAAATGAGGTTAAATACCATGTAAAAAATAATAAAAAAATTAGAAACAATAATAAAATCAAAGTGTAAGTCATTTATCTTCATTTATATATGATAACATGCAAATATGGTCATTAAAACACATAAATATAATGTAATATTCATCAATTAAACATTATAATTTGCGACAGTTTACTCCCCCTCGACTAGGGTTCGATGTGCGCCCCAGACCCCGTTCGAGACTTCGCCTGTTGTTATCCTTCGCACGATACACCCCGTTGGTTTCACCCATCACCTAGTATGACCGAAGGCAAGCACGTTCGTCATTCAACCAAACGTTCCAGCGGACCATACCGAGTTCTGTTGTTGTCGTGGGTGCAAAGTGTCCCAATAGCCTATGGCTAGGGTCCTCAATCTTCACTGTCGCTGCCTCCTTTGCAAGCATTGCCAGATTATTCCCCGTTCAGTTGGATCATCCTTAAAGCCTTCTTCGGCCTTCTCTAACCAACTACATCGGGGTCAGCAGCCTTCTCCTTCCCTCCACGTCTGCAATCGTCTCCCACTTCAGCTCTTGCGCCCTTTGCCACTCCAGTCCACCGAATCCTCTCCAGCGCCTCTCTCTCCACTCCTCTCCACCCGCAACCCACACTGGTCATCCACGAGATGAGGACTCTGCACCACAAGCTGCTCGCCAACAAGGTACGTCGTCCTCCCGCTCGCTCGTTATGTTACCCTTTGTAATATATAGTTGATTGTCTCCACCACGCTTGGGCTCGGTAGGTAAGAGAGGAAGTGAGAGAAAACTATGATAATTGAGCGTCTTACCGGTCAAGCCCGTATGTTGCGTGCGAGCCCCTACGGATTGATTTTGTTCGTCGTCGTAGATGTCGTCGTCCCTCCGACGAGGATCGAGAGGCCATTGTCGCCATCACATAGCGACCCCTTTTGGAGTACGGAGTTTGGCACTCTCCATCGAGTCAGGACCTGCAAGTACGACCATGTAGGTGCATCACCTCATCATAGTTACATACCCGTTGGCGTTTATTCGTCACACAACAACGATGTCGATGTCTGACCCCCCTATCTAGGTAACTAAACATCATCTCAATACTGCACAGACGATGATACCGTCGACGTCTGACATCACTATCTGGGTAACCAAGCATCGTCTTGATACCAACCAGATGACGTCCAAGAACAAGTCTGGCATCAATGAGCTTCACTTGCTGGAAAGCTCGTCCTACTGCCTCTATCCACAAAAATGGCTCCACCTTAAGGCAGTCGGTGATATGAGCCATGACAGAACTGAAGTTTGGTATGAAGCACCGATAGAACGTGGGTGAGTCTGATAAAACTCCCCACATCGTGGGCATTAGCTGGTGGGGCCATGATGTGATGGTTTGGACCTTCTCTAGGTGGCTGAGATAATGGATCCAAGGAATGCAACTTCCGGGGGGAGGAATGTGCAGACCTCTCAAATGTGATGGAGATGCTCGTCTTGTATGTGACTATACATGAGAATGCCGCCAGAGAAGACAACAACAAAATTCCCTATGAATGCGCTAGGTAGTTTGTACATGAGCCAATCGATAGTACTCAGTGTGCTGGAGAGGCCTAAGGGCATGACTCTTCATTTGTATAACCCGTCCTTAATATTAAAGTCGGTCTTCCACTCGTCCCCAAGTCATATCAGGACCTGTTTGTATCCACTTCATAGTCTTTTTTTTTCCACGACCGCTGCTGCTCGGGTCGTCGATGCCACCGTCGCGGCCAGCCGCACCACCACTACGGCCTTCTGGCCAACAGCCGCAACATCAGCCATAGTCGCGTGCCGTAGGCGCAAGCACCACCACAGTCGCAATCGCGGCCGCAAGCCGCAGCCCACAACTGCCGTGACAGAAACGGCCAGTGCAGCAGCCCGCAACTGCCGTGACAGCTGTGACCGCCACAACAGCCCACGGTCGCCGCGGCAGCCAACGGCCACCGCAATAGCCACGGCAGCCGTAGCCACCCGTAGATGTCGTAGCAGCCGCGGTTGCTGAAGCCGTACTCTAATCTCAATTTTAGGGTTAAAATTGTCGTTGGCTATTGAGATTATTCAATAAAAATATATATATATTTCACTGCACTTGAAATTACATAGT
The DNA here is from genome assembly GCF_029677425.1 of Wolffia australiana. Lineage (NCBI taxonomy): Eukaryota > Viridiplantae > Streptophyta > Magnoliopsida > Alismatales > Araceae > Wolffia > Wolffia australiana. The sequence continues at coordinate 15,694,389 of NC_135837.1, read as the reverse complement.
TAGTGATGAGTACGGATTGTGTCCATAGGGAACGATGATTAAGGAATTACTTTCTTATACTAGTGATGATGAATGAGAGGATCGAGGAAAACACAATTTGAGGAGGTGAGCTCGTGATATAAATTAAAAATAGGTAAGTTATGAGTTAATTTAACTAAAATAAAAGAGTAAGTGCACGTGACACACATGATGATGGACGATGGTATGAACAATGATAGTGATTAGATTTGGAATGGCACGATGGCGAGGATGAAGAGACGAGAAAAGAGAGTACAATGAGAGTGCAAGAACGATGATAAATCCTAATTACGTTAACTATGGCGTCGTGAAAGAGACAGCATAAGGTGAAGATACTTACCTTAGATCCTTATGTTCCGCCAGGATCACAGCGATTTATGAATGCTGGTAAGATCCCCCTCTTCTCCAATGCTTCTCCCCACACACCATGACACCAAGAACAGTCTAGATGGATCTCAAAACTCATTATCTTTCAATCATCCCACAAAAGTAGGAAGCAAGTTCAAGATGAATTTTATAATGACCAAAGGGTATAGATAGAATGAGGAGGGGAAGACAAAGCATTGCTGAAAATTTGAGCTCAATCAGAGTTGTAGATCAAAAGTTATGGCCATTTGAAGTTGGAGAAATCCTAGCCCCTGAAATTTTCTCTCTCCTCATCACCGTCGTCGTTTCCCGTGCACGTAAAGAAGTCATGGCACCCTAGATTATGTGCCGCTTGGTCTTCCATGCGTCCTTTTCATATCCCAAGTGGCGCTTGTCGTTTTTTGCGCCACATGGGCCTAGAAGGAAGACAAAATGACAAAAGAAAATGATGAAAAAAGAAGAGAAGACTCGCGCTGATGTGGTGGCACGTCAGCATGCACCACGTTAGGCGCACTGAAGATATATTTATTTTCTGTGGGTGGTTGCACACACGCCACGTCACTGTCACCAAAATCAAAAGAGAGATAGGAAAAATTGTTTTTTTGTCCTTTTCTTTCTCGATCTTTGCAGCATTTATTACAAAAAAAGACATCTTATTTTTTGCTTCATCCACGTCATCCTGCGCAGAAAAAAATAGAGAAAGCTTTTTGTTAGTCCTAAATGCAATCATGGCTTTGTGAATCACAAAGTGATGATTGTGTGGTTAATGATTGGCTGACTCCAATCATTAACTCTATTAATGATTGGCTGGCACCAATCATTATAGAGCACTTATGATTCATCGCCGTTCGACGAATCGAATGACGACAGGTGGTGACGCAAATAAAAGGGCTTATAATATATAAAAATCCATAGTAATCCATGGCAACTGTTATCTTCTTGATGGCAAGACTATCGCAGCACATGCACCACATGTCCTTCTTCTTGGGGGTAAGAGTGTATGGACCGCACATGGGCTAAGGCTTTCCTGCATGAGGCATTTCGCGAGCAACTCCCAAACCTGTTGGAGTAGCTCCTCGTACTTCTACGGCTCTTACCTGTTGGCTGACGCTTGCTCCTTGTCCTCCTTCCCCTCCCTCCTTCATTGCATCTCCTTCCCTTTATTCTTCTCCAAGAGACCAACAACACATAAAAAATCTGAACTTTGAAAAAAAACTGGTCTATCGGTTAGGGCACCCATCATGCCCTTGTTTAGGGGTCATGATGAGCCCTTACGAAGGGTATGATAGCCATTACCAAGGGTACGATGTCCTTTACAACAACAAACATACACCAAAAAAAACATATGAAAGGCAAAACACGACTCACAAACACAACACATGGGTATGTGATGCATGATGACTAGGACTGACAGGGGTAGGATATACTAACTCAAATAGGGATGGATAAAACAGACCAAAAACTACACGATCAAATTAGAAGATTTAAATCCGATGAAAAATACTAATCGTGCAGCCCCTTTCCTTGAGCGATGGCGGGAGTACTGTCTTACAGCCACCGTGGTGAAAACAAAGCAACAATGTCAATAAATCAAACGGTCAATCGTGAGAAGATTCAAAAGTCAAATCAGCTAATCTGACGGGGATGGAAAACAATAAAGGAACACTGGATGAAGACCACCAACACCAAAGAGGATAGAATTTACCTCGGCACTAAAGTAGTGCGCCGTGGCGGTGTGGGTAATTCTCGAAGTGTCGTTGGTGGGGACGAGTGATAGGGTGTCACGGATCCAACTGCATGGTCAGTTGGCGGGGGGCCAAGGGGGGAGTCGCCCCCTTGCCGGGTTTAAGACAGCACCCCGAAACCTAAATGGAAAACGAGGAGCATTGTTGCAAGACGTCGGATCTGAAGCCCTCGGTGCTGGTTGCAAGGGCTACATGGGCGAGCGGCTGTGCGCGGTGGCCACGTGAGCGGGCGATTGTGTGCAACGGCCACGTGGGTGGGTGGCTGCACGCGATGATCACGTGGGCAGGTGGCTGCGTGCGACGGCTGGTCAGCGAGCAGCTGTGCGCGGCGGCTGCGTTGGCGGGCGGATGTGCATGGCGGTCGAGTGGGCAGGCAGGTGCATGTGACGGCCACATCGGCAAGTGGCTGCACGTGACTGCCCACCATCCCTTCCTCGTCATGATCCATCTATATCATTTAGGGGAATTATTCGATGTAACCTTACCCAACCATCCATTGATGATTCTGCTTTGAGGACATCCATATTTTATGCTTATTTTAAAGATAGGTGATAAGATGTGTAAGACAATCATAGACAGCGGGAGTTCTATCAATGCTGTATCCGATGTTACGACTTCACATTTGGGATTACCATTGATTGATTATCCTCATCCTTATTATGTATCTTGGATCGATGTTACATCGATCCCTGTAAAGAGCCAATGCCTACTCCCTCTAAAAGTCCAATCGTATGAGGAAGAAGTATTATGTGATGTGTTATCTATGAAAGTCAGAAGCATTATCCTCGATCACCCATGGTTACATGATAGTGACGTACACATTTTCGGTAGGAGTAATACTTTCCCATTCCTCTATCAGGGTAAGGAAATCACATGGCACCATTATACTCACAACCCTAAGAGATCGTCACCAAAATCCAAGTCACTAGGCCTACGTATTCTCAACAGGCGCCAATTTCAAAAGGAATTAGATGGTGAGATGTTGATCTGCCTAGTCATGATTCCCGATCATTCCCAAGAAAATTCCACATCACCACCACCGGAGATTTCCAAATTACTAGCTGACTTTGAGAGCGTCTTTCCCGAGGACTTGCCCAATGCTCTACCACCTATGCGTGATATCTAGCATGCTATTGATTTCATTCCTGGATCATCCTTGCCAAATCTTCCCCACTATCGCATGGATCCTATGCAGTATAAGGAGCTACATTAGCAAGTCCAAGAACTATTGGACAAGGTACTCATTCAAGAAAGTCTTAGTCCATGTGCTGTCCCTGCACTTTTAGCTCCCAAAAAGGATGGGAGTTGGTGCATGTGTATCGATAGCAGGGCTATCAATAAAATCACTGTCAAATATTGCTTTCCAATCCCTTGCATGAATGACATGTTTGATATGATGGCTGGTTTAGTCATCTTCTCAAAAATAGATCTAAAAAGCTGTTATCACCAGGTACAAATCCCCCCTGATGATGATTGGAAAACTGGTTTCAAAATTAAGGATGGTTTATACGAATGGAAAGTCATGCCTTTTGGATTATCCAATGCCCCCAGTACATTCCAGCAACTAATGAATCATGCCCTTAGACAATTTATCGGAAACTTTGTGGCAATTTATTTCGATGATATACTCATATATATTAAATCTAGAGTCGATCATATGCAGCACCTACGCCTCGTCTACAAAGTTCTAAAGGATGAACAATTGTATGCACACCCAAAAAAATGTTCATTCCTCATTGATGAAGTCTCATTCACTGGGTTTATTCTATCCGCACAAGGTGTCTCCATGGGTCCAGCGAAAATCAATGTCATAACCCAATGGCCGACCCCTAGGAGTGTCGGTGATATACATAGCTTTCATGGATCGGCTATTGTTCAATCACTTCGTCATTGGCGACACTATCCACTTTCGAAAGAATTTGTTCTTTACTCTAACCACGAAGCCCTGAAATACTTACACTCACAGCAGAAGTTAAATCCTAAGCATGTTTGTTGGGTTGAATACATCCAATCATATACTTTTGTCGTAAAGCATAAGAGAGGTGTCGAGAATCGAGTCACCAATGCATTAAATAGACGAGTCCACCTTCTGAACTTCATGAAAATTGAGGTTTGGTTTTGATCAGATAAATGACCTTTATGTAGATTGCCCTGACTTTGCACATATCACTCAATCATTGAGGAGACACCCTGCTCCGAAAACCCAGGATTATATCTTAGAAAATGGATTCCTTTTCTACGATCGTCGGTTATGCATCCCACAAACATCGCTTAGAGACTTCCTTGGTTGGGAAATACATGTCGGAGGCCTAAGCGGTCACTTTGGCTGCGACAAGACGATCACATTCGTTGAGCATAAATTCTTTAGGTCATCCCTAAAATTAGATGTAGCAAATATCGTGTCCCAATGCCGCTTATGTGCTCTTGCTAAACAGGTAAAAAAAAATACGAGACTCTATACTCCCCTACCAATCCCTCATAAAACTTGGGATGACGTGAGCATCGACTTTGTTCTAGGGCTTCCAAAAACTCTTAAACGTCATGATTCTATCATGGTTGTCGTAGATCGCTTTTCTGAAATGGCACATTTCGTTCCATGTTACAAAACTTCTGACGCTTCTCATGTTGCTCAATAATATTTTAATGAAGTTGTCCGCCTGCATGGTCTTCCAAAAAGTACAGTATCAGACAGAGATGTCAGATTCACTAGCTACTTTTGGAAGGCCCTTTGGCATCTCTTAAGGACAAACCTTAAATTTTTTATGGCATTTCATCCCCAAACTAACAGTCAAACTGAAGTCGTTAATAGAAGCCTTGGCAATCTATTACGATGATTGGTGAGGGACAACCTCAAGTCTTAAGATACTATCATTTCACATGCTGAGTTTGCCTACAATGCATCTGTCAATCGTACAACTGGCATGAGTCCTTTTCAAATTGTTCATGATCACCCACCTCGTAAACCTACTGACTTAATACCCATGTTGCCACATGCTTGAGTCTCAGACGACATTCAATCATTTGCCAATCATATTAGAAGTATGCATGAGGGCATTCATCATCGCATCACAAGTAGCAATGCATCATACAAACAGACCGCGGATTTACACCATCATTTTTGCGAGTTTAATGAATGCTACATGGTGATGGTGAGGGTAAGACCAGAGAGATCTTTTCCCAAGTGGGCTACCAAGGTTCATGCTCATCGTGCCGGGCCGTTTCCAATCCTCAAGCGAGTCGGGGAAAATGCATATCCCGTTGGCACGCCCTCTACATGGGAGATAAGCACCACTTTCAATATTTTGGATTTGGTCGAATATAAAGCCCCACCTCTCTCATCTATCGACCAATCTCTACCCTTAGATTTTTCGATGAGAGAGTTTGACTTGTCCACCCCTCACTCATTACCTTCCAACTAGCATGAGAACATCGAGGCTATACTGGATGAGGTCATCACTTTCACCAAGGGTGGGACAGTGCAAAAGTTTCTTGTTCGTTGGCAGGGCAAACCATTGACGGATGACACGTGAATCATGGAAGAAGACTTAGTTCGCCTTCGCCTAGACCTGCTAGTACCACTAGAGCTTCTTGATGATAACTTGACGAACTCGAGTTCTTCTAACCCTGAGAGAATTGTTGGCGACGTCGTCGATGCACCGGCATCGGGCACGAGTCCGCCGTCTCCCGAGTCACCTTGCATCATGACTCACTATCAACGTCGATTAGAAAACCGCCCTGATGGCGACCACGTCAACCCACCGGCATCGGACGCATCTCCACTAACACCTGAGATGTCCCGCATCATGACACATCACCAACGATAACTGACGTGACAAGTCGACACGTCGCATCGTCTTTGGCGGTTATTTTATTTCTTATTTTCTCTTTCCTTCAATGCCTGTATGTAGGTCAATGTTGCAAGAAACACTTTGTAAATCATTTTTTCAAGAATTCAAGTTTTCCTTCTTGAAGAATTTGCCCTAATTTTCCTCAGTTCCGATCCGTCGCCGCCGCCGCTTCTCCCTACGCCACCCACGCAGGCCAACGCCGCCCGCGCCGACCGTCGCCTACACCCTTGGCTGCCACCCTGCGCCGCGCCACGCGCGCTTCGCACCCTCGGCCGCCCACGCCCTTGGCCACCCTCGCCCGCGCCCTCAGCTGTCCGCCCTACGCCCCGACCGCCCGCACCCGCTGTGCCCTCGCCCCCCCCCCCCCTTGGCGGCCACCCTGTGCTCCAATCACTTGCGCGCGCCGCACCCCCGCTGCTTGTGCCCGCCGCATCCCTGGCCACCCATGCGCATCCGTCGCGCCCTCGGCTGCCCTCGCAGCAACTTGTTGCCGCGCATACTGTTTAGGTTTTGTGGCATTGCCCCGAAACCCGCAAGGGGGCGACCCCCCCTTGACCCTCCCCGCCAACTGACTGTGCAGTTGGATCTACGACACATTGTCAAAGTGCACGTCATTGGCAAGCGCCGATGACGCGCCAAGAATCTCTCGCATCACCACGACGCACTACTCTAGTGCCGAGGTACTCTGTACAATCTTTGGTGATCATGTTATTCATCCATTATTCTTCAAGTGTTTATCCATCGTCATCGGATTCGATTTGAATTTTGAATCTTCAAGCAACTAGTTGAATAGGCCTTTGAATCTTCTAGCGATCATCGTCCAGATTTATTGAACATGTTGCTTTGTTTTCACCGCGGTGGTTGAAGATAGTACTCCCGCCCTTGACGAGGAAAGGGCCTGCGCCACCATTATTTTCATCAGATTTAAATTCTCACACTCGATCATGTGATTTGTGGTCTGTTTTATCCTAGCCCTCCCCTAGTTGTCCTAGTACCCAGCTCCCATTGTCATCCTGCATCCTATCTCCCCTAGTCATCCTGCATCAGTTCTTGAACCCGGGTGTCTTCACCTTTGCCTTGGTGTGGTGGTCAGGTTGGAAACGAACTATCAGGGCCGTCGATGATGATGACGATGGCTCCGAAGACGTCTCTAATGGAGTAGGCTTGCTCACTCCATCAATCCTCTTGAAGATGATAACATTGCTCCCCCACCGTAAGATATGATCTTCAAATGGATCAATGGCGGTGATTAAATCATGGCCGTGGACCAAACTTAAGTTGGTGTACTCCTTCGTCCATGCCATCTGGCCCTATCAGCAGTCCCATCAATTCTCCTCCTTGTGATTCATCCAGTTGGGTGGTCCCTCATTCGCGTTAGATGCGACAACCAATCAGGAATCCTCAAATAAATAAATTAAATATGATGTGGAAGATCCCATAGTCTCATCTTTTTAGGAATATCAGATTGATGAGATCATATCTGTCTTTTAAAATAGCCCGAAAATATATGGGCTTCAGGCCGTATCAAATCGAAGCTTGGTCTCAATTTATTTCTCATTTTCATTATATTGTGGCCCATTGGGCCTCGGTCACATTCTTGCACATCAGCTCAGACCGCCGCGAAGGTAGAACACAATGGGATGTGTGAAAAATATGGAAATCTCTAAGAGTATAAATTCTCTATTATTTATTTTCTTACAAATGTAAATGCATACTTTTGTGAGCATGAATACTCTCTTTGGGCCTTCGTTTGGGCCACTATAGGTGCTATGTGAGTCAGCCGGCTGGGCTTGTGCCGCCGGGCGCCGCTGGGTGCCACCCCTCATTAGCTGCGGGTTGGCGTCAACCCCTACGTGTTCACCCGCCAGTGGCTGGGCTTCTGTCGCTAGGTGCCACCTGATAACACGCTAAAATTGGTAAATAATTCACATAATTAGTACAATTTTATGCATTTAAAGAGTCTTAAATATTGTTGTTATCATATATTAGATGGTAATGAATTTCCCAAGTGAATTCTGATTTTCCTCTAATTTTTTGTAAATTTATAAATTTTATGAAATTTATTTAAGCTTGAAATAAATATATTTAAATGTAAATGACTGGTTTAAAATTAATTTTTATGTAAATTAATGCGGGGATGATTTAGTAGATTTTATAGATTTTTCAATAATTTGGGAATTATTCAAGAAATAAATTAAATTTTTAAATATTAAAGGATATTTTTATAGGTAAAAAAGAGTTTTAAATCAATTTCTAAAGTCAAAGGCTTTTTTCTTAATTTTTTGCTGCAATTATGCCCTTAATACAGCTCTTAGTCACCCATTACAACTATAAAGATCCGATTAACATAATTACAGGGTTTTTAATAAAATTTTTTTGATTTTTTATGGTTTTTTCAGAAATATGGAGGAGAGAAAAAGCAAAAGGAGCACATATGTAAATACTTTAAGGACAACGTCCATTTGCGCTCGCCTATTTAATGAGGTACTTTTTTATGAAATTCTAGGAAATTCTCTCTCTGGCTGGTAAGTTTACCTGTCCTGTAACGCAGACAAAGCGCAGGCATAGGAGGTGAGGTGGCGCTTTTTGATTTACGAGCAACAGTAAAGCGCACAGGTAACTGCAACATGCTACGTACAAATTGTATTTTTCACTTTTTTCTCATCTCCTAAAGGGGATACGGTGCGCGCCTGATAACATGCATTTCTAATGCCTTATATTATCATATTTATGTGCTTTTATGCATTAAATTACTCATATTTTTATGTTATCAAGCTTAAAATGATTAAATCTATTTTTAGAACAATATTCTGAATTTTATATTTTTTAGGATTTTTCTAACAATATATTATAAAAGAATATAGCTTTTGAGACAGAATATGATTTTGCTGGAATTGTTTGATGTTAAATTTTTAAACATATGATTTTTCTGAGTCAAAATATATATTTAAAGTATTTTTGGCCTTTAATTTTATTTAATATGAAATTTTAAGTATTTTGGTTTTTTTAAAGCCATAGGGTGACGTGGCGCGCCGATGCGACGCCACGTCAGCGTCAAGAAAGAGAGTTTTTCCTTTTTTTTCCCTTTTGTCATGTACATGTGGCACGGAATGCAAAAAGCCATGGAGTACGAAAACCCACGGAATGCAAAAAGCCAGAGAATAAGAAAAACCACAGAATACCAAGTGCTTTGACTTCTTAACAGGCACAAAACCGATGACATTGATGAGGAGAGAGAAGAAATTAAAGGCTAAGATTGCTTAAACTTCCAATGGCCATAACTTTTTGATGGGGGACCATCCAGCTGACGCCAAGATGGGACGACTCTAGCCACACCGAGCTGCTCGCGCCGATGCTCGCCACCCGGGGTTTAAGTACTCCGCGTAAGCATCTTATCTTTGTTTTTTATTTGTTTTGTCTCTGTTTTCTTTTCGTTCTTGGATTTTACGGACTGGGCCGGTGTTTTGGGCCTCGTCCGCATTATGTTTTCATTTTATTGTAACCGTTAAAGAGGGGCCGAACCACGTCTCACGACGGTTCGTCCTCTCCACGATCTCACTTGGCACCTATCCTCATTATATAAGGGGATAGCATGCCCAAGTGAAGGTTGAGGCATTTGTTGAAGAAAATTTACAGAGTTGTCTCCACCTTAGCTTAGATAGGATCTAGAGTGTAGAGAGGAGTGGCTATCCTCGTCCATGTTGAGACCACTCCGTGGTTAGAGCCCGCGCCATCACGTCGAGATCACTTCGTGATGATGTGTCCCAACACCCGTCGAGATCACTCTAGGTCGCTTAAAGATTCAAGAAATCATCCCTTCTTGAAGTCAAGGATTCCTCCGTTGAGATCACTCCGAAGGGTTCTCAAGGATTCAAGAAAGCGTCTACAAGGGAGAAGCGTCGCCAGCCGTTCTCGTCGAGACCACTCCGGGTGTGCGCCGTCTACGTTCCTCCCCAAGAACTCACCAACTGCTAGCAAGAATCCTCTGCAGAACAAGAAATGCCAAATTCTAGAGGTTCTTGGGTGGTTGATTTTCAAGAAAGCCCCTTTCTTGGAAGTGATCGCACCGCCGCCGCTGCCATCCTCCGCCAAACGCCGCCGCCGGTCTCCACCCGTATGCGCCCAGCTTGCGCGCAGCCCGCTCCCGTGCACGTCCGGCAGCCACGCCACCATCCTGCACATGTGCGCGCCCCGGTGCCCACCCGTGCCTCACCTGCACGCGGCCTAGCGTCTGGCCCCCACACTCGCCCAGCCCGCCTAAACCCTGTCATCCGGCGTCTCTGCGGCCCCCGCGCAGGCCGCATCATCTGACGCCCACGTGCGCCTCCGGTGCCCACACTCGCTTAGCCGAGCGGCCCCCCCCCCCCCCCCCCCCGCGCGCCCCGCCATCTAGCGCCCGCGCGGCCCCCGGCACCCACATTTTCCCTGCCCGCGCAGCCCGGCATGCGCCCCGCCGTCCAGCCATCGCGCGCGCCTCCGGCGCCTAACCGTGCCCTGCCCACTGGACGTCCACGTGTGCACGCTCCGCACACATGCCACGCGACCACCCGTAGTCGTCCACCTACAGCCACGCGTGATTCCTCGTTCGCACGTCTCCTGTCTGTGGTTCTGTCGTCTGTCCATCTTCGTCCTTTGGCATTCCAGCAACTTACCGCGCAGTGGACTACCATCAATCAGGTACCTATCCATCTCCCCTCCGTTATTTCCAGCATTATTATCTACTGTAGTGTCGTCAACCCCTATCACTTCCACTGCCAGGTTTATACGACATCGTCTATAGGGTAGCCACCTTTGTTGAGTGATAGGTTTCTCTTGCGGTAAAGGGTTTAGTCCTTGACTTAGGCGTTGAACTTCGTTGGGCCGTCAAACGCCCCTTACTCCTTAGATGTCGTAGTTGGTCCCATGGGTCATCAGGAGTCTAATCCGATCAATATATCTCCTTAGTGGACGACGTTGATCATCCTCCCTCTTCGGAATATGTCTCATTTGCTCATTAAAGTAGTTTTCTCAACTGGCATTCATTTCTCACTAATTACGAATCCACTCATCTTTATCCTGTGACGTAATACGAGCCGTCTGATCCTGGCACACTCATCGTATTACATCACTTTTGATCTTCCCGTCCTCGTTCTATCCATACCCTCTGATCTATAAATAGAGGTCTGGATCATTGTAAAAATCATCTTGAACTTGCTTCCTACTTGTGTAGGCTGATTGAAAGATAGTGAGTTTTCAGATCCATCAAGAGTGTTCTTGGTGTTCCTGAGTGTGTGGGAAGAAGCATTGAAGAAGAGGGTGAGCTTACCGGCACTCGTAAATTGCCATGATCCTAGCGGAACACAAGGATCTAAGGTAAGTGTCTTTGCCTTACGTTGTCTCTTTCCCATCACTATAGTAAACATAATTAGGATTTATCATCTAACTAGCACTCTCATTTCACTCTTGTTCCTCATCTCTCCATCCTTGCCATCGTACCACTCCATTTCCAACCACCATCCTCGTTCATACCATCGTTCATCGTCATATCCATCACAATCACTTACTCTTTTCTTTAAGTTAAATTAGCTTATAATTACGTATCTTTTATCGATATCACTAGCTCAGGTCCTCAAATCTTGCTTTTGTGATCCTCTCGTCTATCATCACTAGAATAAGAAAGTAATTCCATAAATCATCGTTCCCTATGGAGACGATCCGCACTCATCACTAATTAAGTATTTTTAAGTACGGCTAAATATAGTTTTATTAAATAATCCCAATCACCAACGACGAATCTTAACCCTAAAATTGAGACTATCAATTGGTGCCATTAGAGGACGTGTCAAATGAAATTGAAATCCACAGTCGACACGTCATTGCATGTGTGTAAAACAAATTAATTAAATAAATGAAAATTGATCCAACGACTATGATTGGTGAAAATTCATTTATTAATAAATTTTGATCCTAAAGTCTGATTGAGGTGATGTTTTTATGGTTTCGCTCGTCTCAACCTCCTCTTTCTATCTTAATGGTTGAAGCACAGATAAAGCCAACATTGATGGATAAAAATTCATTACGAATTGGGGGTGATATGTTATTGTTTGCCATGTAACCTAAGTATAAAAGCCGAGTTTCGAGAGGAGGTCATTCTAAAGGTGGTTCTTTCATAGCTGTAGACAGAAAGCAGCTTCATCCTGGATCAACCTTATTTGTTACTTCTTTCTTCATTGTATTTGAATTTTTGTGTTGTTTGTATTTTGTTTTATTGAAGTTTGTGATTTATCCTCTTGAACTTGGTTTGCATTTCCAAATCGCTTGGCTTGAGCAATATGTACAAGCCCTTACTAGGACTAAGAGAAGAGATCATGAAATTAACCTAGCTACTCCTTTTGCACACTAATAAAAAAATTATAAAAAGGTTTAATTTCTAGGATAAATTATATTGTCTTTATGATGTAATAGTTAGTGAATTTGGTTTCCAAATGACCCCAAAACAATCTAAGACGAAGTTCTTGATTAACCCCTTTGATCATTTTTATTTGATCAAAGAAGTCAATCTAGAACTCTTTACTTCTATTATTCCCATATCTTCTACACTCGTTTCTAAAGTCTTCCTCTAATTAGGGCGATTTGCTCTTCATTGAAGATTAAATTAACTCAAATTACGGTCAAATTATTCAAGTAGATTATCAATTGTATTCCTTACAAGCTTCCCTTGGACATTACATATACTTATCATTATACATTTTGAGTTAAGGTTTTATAAATTTATTGTATATGCTAAAATTAACAACGACAAGGGATTAAAATTTTGACAAAATTCACCCCTACTTTTGGCTTATCACCGCCCATCGTTGGCTCTGGGTTGGGCTTATGCTGTCGAGTGCCACCCCTCACTGGCTACGGGAAAGATTGAGCCCCTGCGTTTGCCCGCCTGTGGCTGGTTTGGGCGCAGTAGTGCCTCGTCAGCTGGCCTCCTCGCTGGCACATTAAACAAATATTTTTTATTCCCCTTTTTTTATTCTACCCTCTTTCTTCTTCAATCACTTTTTTCTTTATTTCTTTCTTCAACTTTAACTTTTTTCCCCTGCAAAAATATATATTGACATACAAGATAGAGCTGTAAAATTAAAAATGTCTTAAATATATTTTTACTCAAATTCTGGAGTATGTAGAACGTGCATTAAAATGACATTAAAATGCATTTTTTATCAGTTGCTCTATTTGTTTCATAAATTCAAAATTCTTGTAAAATTTGAGATAATACACATGAAATGTTCCCAAAATGACTTTAAGATATCTATGTTTACATACCACATTTTGGGACTATCACCATGAATAGCCATAAATTAGATTTCAGAATTTTTTGCACTTGGAAACAAATTTCCCAGAATTTGTAGAAGTTATACGATTTCATAGGACATCTATAGAATGTCCATGATATTTGAGAAAAAAATGAACAACTTGTTCATCCTAATTTCATATCATATTATAGAGTAGAAATATATTAATGATTATTTTATTTGCATAGAAATACTAAATATGATATTTTGATATTTTAATTTTTTATTGAATTTATTAATGCTACAAATACATAAGTTTCCTTTTTGATAGTCGGTGGAATAGGATGCAATAGAAATAAAAACTTGTTGGGTTAGTTGAATTTTTTATGAAATTTTATTTTTTGAAACTAGAGGTAGTTTTAAGCTAAAAAGGGAGAGGATTTTGACTTCTAAAGATAAAGTGGTAGATAAGGGACACACTGAGAAATGAAAAGGGGGAACGGATGGGGATCATGGAAAAAAATAGATCAAGGTTCTGAAATTCTGATGCTCCTGTACTGAGCCTCTGATGTCTCTTACTTAACTTGGACCCTTATATTTTTCAGGTCAATCATTATTCTTTGCAAGAAAAGGATCATTAAAATATGAACACTTCAAAACATTTAGATCAATTTGATTATACAATGAAGGTCTCAGAGATTATTATCCTACTAGCTAGTAAATGCTAGATCATCTTCACAATAAACTAAAGATGGAGAGTAAGAGAATTTAGAGGGAATGATCTATGCATTTTAATTTTTCTTATTTTCTCTCCCTACTATTCCTATTGTTTTTCTAACTGGTAGACTTCAAATTTACTCAAGCTTCTTCTGAGTTTCAATTATCCTCTTCATAAGGGAAGTTGGAGGGAAACTTTGATGTATCCAAGACATATCATTGATGTAAAATGTCACGACAGAATTGTCGGCTCGGTTTACATCACAGCCGATATACGGATGCGATGATATGGATGAACAATGCAACTTAAAAATTCAATGAAAGGTAGAAAAACTGTTGCCGATTAGATCAATGGACAGATGTATGACACGAGAGGTCAGGATCCAGGCAGACTCCCAATGACCTGTTAGATCTGCACAAACACCAACAATCACTGCCCGAAGGTGATCCAACCTTTGTCGATGCCGAATCTAATCCAACACCAAGAATGAAGGATCCTACCCTCAAAGGTGGAAGGTGGCTCAACCTAAGACACTGAGTTCCATCGAGGAGGCGAAAGAGACAACAAAGGAAAAGATAATCAAGCTGAATATATACGAAGAGTTGTGAGAGGCCGTAACCTCACACACAACAGCCTAGATGAGTGACGACCATAGAGATATTGGTGCACTGGGCATGGCATCTTCAAAACTGAATTGCTCAACCAGCCATGGAGGAGTTCTCCAAAGTAAATCAAACCAGACGTCCAACTTGAAGTGTACGCCCGATATGGCTGACGGTGAAGAGTCATCGTCGATGGATGTAGTTGCGACCAGTTATAATAATAACCGCCTGAAAAGTCGAAATTGATGAGTATGAAGAACAGAGAATGGATGACTGCGAAGGAAGAACCCGGTGACAATGACCATTTGATCTCAACGAGGCATATGTTCTCTCCCTGAGTTGTGAAGAGTGATATCGTGAATGATGCTAGAGATTCCATTCGCCCCTAACATGATGTCATGGCTGGATTTCTTCTGTGGGATAAACTCCCCCCTTATTGCGGAGAATGTGTTCAAAGAACACTTCTACACACTCACTCAAGAACACTCAAAGAAAAGGAGGAATAGAGAGAACAAAAACAACACTTGAATTGATTTGGGAGAGATAATAAAAACACATTACATCCTAGCCTTTATAGGCACAAACACAACCGTTCAAATAAAAACAACTGCCCATAAACTAACTTCCTGCAGAGCACCTTTTGATGCATGATGAAATGATGTGTTGAAAACATCCCTTCATGGTGCTCCATCGGTTGCAAATGATGGAGGAGAAACGCATTGCAGTCGGAGGCGTTCGCCGTTGTGATTACTGCAATGGTGATTTTAGACCGCAAGAGAATGGCAAAGAACAATGGATCTGAGCGCAATGGCCAGAGACGGTATCTTTTAACAGGAGTAACGGAACTGGATTGTTTAGGAGAAAAGGCGGCAGCAAACATGTAGGAATGAGATCACAGGTTATTGGCACAGTGCAACATCCCAAGGTAGAAAAGTCAAATGACAAGTAAGGGAACCCGACGTTGAAATGCGACCATAGTGAGGATTCTCCAGCAACGGTATAGGTCTCATGAGAAGAACCAAGTGATGACAACGGTATAGGCTTGAATCGTCAATCTTCTTCTTGCATGAATCTAAGAACGTATGCAGGTATCCTCCATCGATTGGAGAGGAAATTCCAATGTGAAAGAAGAAACAACTCAATTGCAAACAAGGAAGTCCAACTGCCATTAAGGTTAGACCATCCCTTTATATAGTGGTGGTTTGCCCTAATGAGTGGTGGCGTGGACGTATCATCACTGGATGTGCCACCACCATCAACCGAAGACAACGTCTCCGCTACGGACACACCACCACAGTCAACCGAAGTCAATGCCTCTGCCTCGGATATGGCGCAACCGTCATCGGACAAATTCAACATACCGGCATCACGCACGTCTCCACGCACGCACACTCCTTCACGCATCATGACACGTCGCCAACGGCAGATCCACAACTGTCCCTTGGCGTGACATGAAGCACGTCTTGCATCTTTAATTTCTCGTCTTTAAGTTGTATTTTCTCTTTCCTCCAAGGCCTATATGTATAGGCCATTGTTTCAAGAAACAGTTAGGCAGTCATTATTCAAGAATCAAGTTTTTGTTTAACTATTCTTGGAAGACTTCCCAGCCTCCCTACCCCTCCTTCAACCCTAGCGCCGTCGCTGCCGTCGCCGCTGCCGTCGCCGCCGCCACCGCATTGCGTTGTCGGCCTTCCCCCTCTCTTCCCTTCTCTCTGTCTCTCTATCTCTCTCTCTCTCTCTATCTCTCTATCTCTCTATCTCTCTCTCTCTCTCTCTCTCTCTCTCTCTCTCTCTCTCTCTCTCTCTCTCTCTATCTCTCTCTCTCTCTCTCTCTCTCTCTCTCTCTCTCTCTCTCTCTCTCTCTCTCTCTCTCTCTCTCTCTCTCTCTCTCTCTCTCTCTCTCTCTCTCTCTCTCTCTCTCTCTCTCTCTCTCTCTCTCTATCTCTCTCTCTCTCTCTCTCTCTCTCTCTCTCTCTCTCTCTCTCTCTCTCTCTCTCTCTCTCTCTCTCTCTCTCTCTCTCTCTCTCTCTCTCTCTCTCTCTCTCTCTCTCTCTCTCTCTCTCTCTCTCTCTCTCTCTCTCTCTCTCTCTCTCTATCTCTCTCTCTCTCTCTCTCTCTCTCTCTATCTCTCTCTCTCTCTCTCTCTCTCTCTCTCTCTCTCTCTCTCTCTCTCTCTCTCTCTCTCTCTCTCTCTCTCTCTCTCTCTCTCTCTCTCTCTCTATCTCTCTCTCTCTCTCTCTCTCTCTCTCTCTCTCTCTCTCTCTCTCTCTCTCTCTCTCTCTCTCTCTCTCTCTCTCTCTCTCTCTCTCTCTCTCTCTCTCTCTCTCTCTCTCTCTCTCTCTCTCTCTATCTCTCTCTATCTCTCTCTCTCTCTCTCTCTCTCTCTCTCTCTCTCTCTCTCTCTCTCTCTCTCTCTCTCTCTCTCTCTCTCTCTCTCTATCTCTCTCTCTCTCTCTCTCTCTCTCTCTCTCGCTCTCTCTTTCGCTCTCTCTCGTTCTCTCTCTCTCTCTCTCTCTCTCTCTCTCATGAGGAAGAGTAGGAGCAAGAAAAGGAGCGGGAGCAGAGCGAGAGAGGGAGCACAAGGGGGAGCAAGCATAGGAGTGGGAGTAGGCATAGGAGTAGTAGTAGGAATAGGAGTTGGACTAGGAGTAGGAGGAGCACCAGGAGCAGGAGCAAGAGGAGCAGGAGCATGAGCAAGACCTGGGGGAGCGGGAGCCACAGCAAGAGCGGGAGCCAGAGGGGGAGCAGAAGCGGGAGCAGGAGCAGGAGTAGGAGCCAGACTGGGAGCATGAGCTGGACCAGAAGCGACATCGTGAGCCATAGCGGGAGTGGGAGGAGTGGGAACGGGAGCGAGAGCAGGAGTGTGAGCGCATGTAAGAGCGGGAGTAGGAGCTATAGCAGGTGTAGGAGCAGGAGCAATTGCATGCATCCATATTTTGAAAATCAGTCCATGTAAATCGGTTGACCTATGATCATTCTATCATCAAACAAGTTGAAATAATGTCCAAAGAGTTCTTGATGCATTAGACATTCAAAACCATCTCATTCACGCACACATCTCCTATGTTCATGGAGTACCCTAACATAGTGAACTTAAACCATAAGGCAATTGGTTAGACAAATAAATATTGACTCCAAATTTATATGGTGAACTATAAACATAATGTGTGACTAACTACCAAATTTCTAGGTCAACTGAATTTTTTTGGTTAGTGATAATCTCAATTATAGTGCAGAATTCTACTGACATGATAGTTTAATGGAAAGAGAAAAATAGGAAGCATCAACGAGGCGGACGAGGAGAGAGAAAAAAATCAAGGGCTAGGATTGGTCCAACTTAAAACTACAATATCTGACGATCTACAAGTCCGATTGAGCTGAAATTTTCAGCACTGCTTTGCCTCCCCATCCTCTTTGTATTCATACCCTATGATTGAGAAATAGATGCCTAGATCACTGTGAAATTCATCTTGCAATTGCTTCCTACATGTGTGGGCTGATTCAAAGATAGTGAGTTTTGAGATCCATCAAGTGTGTTCTTAGTGTCTTGGGTGTGTGAGAAAAAGCATTAGAGAGGGGGAGCTTACGAGCACTTGGAAATTGTCGTGATCCTGGCAGAACATAAGGATCTAATGTAAGTTTATTTACTTTACGTTGCTCTTTTCCCAATACTATCATTGACGTGATTAGGGTTTATTATCATCTTTTCACTATCATTCCACTTCCTTACATACCCATTATCTTGTCTCTCGCTCTACCATTACACTGTTCACGTACTCGATCACTAATGTATTTTTCACGTTCTTTACCCATTCACATACAGTTTCTTGTAAGTCTACATTTATTTCCTTTTTCTTTGCTAATTTAATGATTAACAATAACGATTACAACCTTTTATTCATATCACTATTTCGCCTAGTACATTTTTGTCTTTATATTCTTGTATTGATACTCACCATAGTAAAAAAATCAAATCCTTAAATCATCATTCCTTGTGGAGATAATATGTACTCATCACCAGCTAAATATTCCTAAGCACAGGTAAATACATTTTTATTGAATAATATCAATTACGTACGTATGCTCGCGTCTTTAAAAGTGACCACGTGTACCAGTTGACAAAAGAGAATAATAACAATTTTATTTAAATAAATGTTACTTTAATAATCTCGCAGCTGAAGTGGTGTCTCATCAGGGCACGCCACGTAGCACTTTTCTCTTTTTATCCAATTAGTGGCTGACGCACGCGCGCTTTGTGTACACGTGTGTGACACGTCCACACGTGGCACCATGAAGTGCAGCCACATCCCCCCAGCCATTTTTGTTTACTATTCTAAATGAGAAAGAGAATAAAACATGTTTATTTTCCTTTTGCGACAAGTCCACTCATGCCCTAATTACAAAAAAAGGTCCTTTCTGATGGGTCCCCGTCGCCCTGCACCAGAAAAAACTAAAAGCAAATTTTTTAGTCTTAAATTTTATTATGGCGTTGCTTTCCACGATGCCATAACGTTGTAGCTCAATGATTGTCTGATGCCAATCATTATATTTAGTTCTGATTCGTCGTCGTTCAATGAATCAAACAGCAACACATGGCGGCGCAAAATATAATTCTTCAAAAAAATTCTAAAATTCATATTTAATAAGATAAAATCCCTATATATGTTAACTTACAAAAATTGTATCATTATGAAGTTAATGTCAAAAAATTCCAAAAAATGCATGAAACTAAAAATATCATTCTAACATGCTTAGATAATTAATTTAATGAAAATAAATATGTAAATATGGTCCAGTTAAGTTAATAAAAATCCATGTTATTAGTTACTCAAAAACATAGAGCACTAAAAGCATCTGTTTATCTGTAACCTTGAGTGATTTAGTTAAATATTTCCTATTGGAAAATATACATAAAATCAATGTTTTATTTTGAAATAGGATTTCGTATACCATCATTTGACAATCAAAATAAGTTAATTACAGGATATGAATAGATATGTAGCAAACTGAGGCAGATCAAATATCAATTAATTTCTGTATTTAATTATCGAGTCAATGATATAATAAATTAATTTTACAATTTCATAATTTGAAAACAAGTATTTGATAATGCAGGTTCTGCACATCAGATGAATATCTATAAGTTGACAATTGACCATGCTAAATTTTCATTATTTTGTAATATTTATTTTCATCTTTACATGGATTATGTGATGTCATTTTATAAAGGTTAGAGGTTATCTTGAAGTCTCAAAAATAACCTTCCATGAAGTTTTACTGGTAAGAGAAAGAAAATGGCAAGAAAGATATGTCTTCTCACTTTAATTCGGCCAACTACTCTCACTTAAAGGGGAAGAACATCCCTAGTTTTTGAAGTTTAAAGGTCTCTCCGTAAGCACTCCCTCTGCAATCAAGATCTGCCAAGAAAGAAAGATAAGGCCTTTAAGCTTTTTCTCCCAGTGTGATCATTTATCACAAGGAAACCAATGTAAGAGTAACAATCACGGATTCATTCTCCATTGGTGATTCATCTAGGTTTCTTTTATCTTTGTGCAGGCTGATGAACAGAAAATTGGAAGTTGAAAGAAGAAGAGAAATAAGGAACATTCATGGAAAAAGATAAGAGGCAAAGAGGAAAAAGAAAATGCAGTGGAGATTTAGATTGAAGAGATAATAGAAAGATATGGTATTGAATATAAAAAAGAGAGATAAACCAAAAATCAAGTAAGATACATTTCATATCATCTTCAATACATATATTTTTTAGTATATATATTACTTTGCTCACCTATTATCGTGAACACAATATATCTGTCAAATATTTGTGCATAATACTTGAAAATCATTGATAAATGTTTGTGAGTTTGATTAATAATTCAATGATTATGATTATTTCCACTATTGTGGACATCATCAAGAGTAGGTTAAGTGTGCCCAGGAAAAACAAAACTGTGTGGTTTATGATAAGCCTGAAATTCTGAAACAATGCGCAAACTGGGAAAAAGTAATCAATGTCTTTTCTAGTTCGAATAATATTCTGCAAACCAAATAAATAATTCTGAAAAAATCTAAAAAATATCATTAAAAAATCCTATCAATATCTGTCATTTCCTAATGCTATTGAGGGAGGCCCGTGATCGCCACCGAAGGCCATCGGAATCGGATTGCCCATTCCAACGGCGCCAGTCAACGTCCACATTCACGGCCTCCCCAGATGACGATCATCTCAGTTCTTCGTCGACTATAGTGTTTCACCATTTACGAACGGGGTATTTGCCCTCCCCTCAAGTTACTTCTTCCTCTCCACTCCTTTTATCTTTCGCAGTATTGTCACATCTTCTAGTGCCGATCTTTGATTGTCCCTCTACCTCAAGAGAGATCATTTTACGGGTACGTAGCATTAGCCACCTTCCCATTGTAGGTACTTTCTTGACGATGTCGGCGTCCTTTGTTAGCGATGGCGGTACGGACGCTAGTGGATGGTAATTCATCCCTCACTTTGTCGGCCCTCAAGCTGAATGCTCGGATCATTGGGAGCCTGGAAACAGCTTAATACATTTTTGTGTCATCGCCTAAGCCTCATCTGGATCAGTTGGTTGCCACGTTTTCTCGTTGAATTTCCACCATACGTTGCACACATCTTTATACACTATTGCCCCGTTCATCATAATCAATCCTATGGTGTGACATGACTAGTCGCCCTGGTCGTGTTACATCAAGTATCAAGATAGAGATAAAGATAAAGATAAAGTTAGAGAAAAAAAATAGAGATAAAGATTGAGATAGTGATAGAGGTCGAGATAGAAATTGAGATAGAGATGGAGATAGATAGAGATAGATACAGAGATATAGATAGAGATAGGGATAGAGATAGAGATAGAAAAAGAGATAAAGATTCATATAGAGATTGAGATAGTGATAAAGATAGGGATAGAGATACAGATAGAAAGAGAGATAGACATCGATATAAAGATAGTTAAAATACAGGTAGACATAGGGATAGCCATATATATAGAGATACTGATAGAGATAGAGATCGAGATAGCTCGAAGATAGAGGTAGAGATAGAGACAAAGATAGTGATAGAGATCAAGATAAAGATAAAGACAGAGAAAGAGATAGAAATAGAGATGGATATATAGACCGACATAAATATAGAGATAGGCATACACATAAGGACAGATATACAGATAAATATAAAAATAGAGATAGAGCTAGATATAAATATGGAGACAGAGATAGAGATAGTGATAGAGATAGAGATAGAGATAGAGATATAGATAAAGAAAGTGATAAAGATAGAGATAAAAAAAGAGACATAGATAGAGATAGATGTAGAGATAGAGAAAGACATAGAGATAGAGATAAAGATAGATATAGAGTTCGAGATAAAGATAGAGATAAAGATAGAGATACAGATAGAGGTAGATATAGAGATAGAGATAGAGATAGAGATGAATATATAGAT
Source organism: Wolffia australiana (assembly GCF_029677425.1). Taxonomy (NCBI): domain Eukaryota; kingdom Viridiplantae; phylum Streptophyta; class Magnoliopsida; order Alismatales; family Araceae; genus Wolffia; species Wolffia australiana. The sequence goes on along the minus strand of NC_135837.1, from coordinate 15,672,359 downwards.
AAAGATAGAGATGGAGATAGAGATAAAGATAGAGATAGAGAAAGAAATGAAGATAGAGATAAAGATAAAGATAGAGATAGAGACACAGATAGAGATAGAGACACAGATAGAGATAGAGATAGAGAAAGCGACAGAGATTGAAATGGAGAAAGAAATAAACATAGCAATAAAGATAGAGATAGAGATAAAGATAGAGATAGACATAGAGAGTGAGATTGAGATAGAGAACATGTGATATTGGGTGGCTGATCTTAAGAAGAAGATAAAAAATCTCAGCTAGGAAAAACTTTAATGCATTGAAGACTGATATCTCAGACTTATTTTGTTTACATGAAATACGGTTTGATGTTTTGATAACAATTACTTTTAAGGTGTCTCATTTATGATGAACTTCTTTGATATTTATTTTTTATTTTATTAAAACTATGGAAAGGCCAAGATATGTCATTGATATCAAGTACTTCATAGTTTGACTAGGTCCATTTCTTTGTTTGAGATAATTTTTGTCACCATTTGCGCATTTCTTATGACATCAGTAATTCCTCATACTTGATGTATTTTCATGGTTCTTTGAAGGACAACATTCTTCAAGTGTGAGAAAGTTTTAGAGGTCTTAATGTTTGGATCAATTTTTGAGACCATCATCAAGAAAAACATCATTTTTATATCGTATCATATTCATTTAACTTTAAAATTTTTGGATTAAATGAGTGGCTTTGAAAGCCTTTTTCTAGTGTGTAATTGATGAACCTGGCTTGTTTACCTATATCTATAAATAATTAATAATACCTTCAACAAAATTTATCAACTTATTATATTAATATTCATAACACGATTGAAACAAAAAACTGACATTGAGGCCCTATGAAATTCAGTGGCATAATAGAGAGCCTAAAGTTCTTAATAAAGACTTTCCACTAATTCCCACTCGGTCAGAAATAATATATACAGTCTTGTTCAGTGCCATTTTCTTTGAGAGGGCTATAACTAATACTTCAAACACATTTTTCTAGTTTCCACCCTCAACTTATTAATGCTTTCAATTAATGATGTTGGCAAATATTACTATGTATCTCACTTTTTGTCGTGTTTTCGTCATCTAGTTGGAATTTTGCTAATGTGAATTACTGAAGGCAGACTAATTAATTTATTAATATCATGAATTGCATTTTTTTATCTTAATAAAAATGATCACATGTCGGTGTTATAATTTAAAATTTTTAAGCTTATTTTTTTAATTATAACCTGCTTTTGGGGTCTTTTATGGCATCTTTTGACATCATATTCTTAAAGAAACTATTTGTTGAGTTGATATATATTTTTATTTGAATAGTTAACGTGAGTATTTTTAACGAGGAATGTAGTTTCTTATAATTTATAAATGAGATTGTATTTTTATACTTATTTGGAGAATTTTAAGGATTTGTTTTGAATTTTTGTGTTTAGTTGGATTCTTCTATATGTCTATGTGACTTATTCATATATAGACCAACCATTGAGACTCACCAATGTTTAATTGCGGTAACCAATACAGAAAAGGGTTATTATAGCATCATGAATTATGATATCATAATGGGCCAATCATACGCTAGTGTGTGCCTTTTTTCATGAGTGGAGGTGCATGGAAGCATGATAAATTTGAACACCTTATTCCAAATAAATCGTGGAACACATGTGGACACTTTAGACCCAAAAAATTTTGATGATATTTATCAGAATAAATTTAACTGTAGAGTGACTCAGATTATCAAACTTCAAATGTGGTATCTGACCTTTTTGGGCTAAAATTCGAATGTAAAAAATTACCAAAATCCAGGATGTTTGAACTAAAATTTTGAGGGTAGCTAGGTCTCTATCCATCCATACCCAATGATTGATATATAGAGCCTTCTACTGATGAAAAATCATATTTGATTTGCAAAGACTTGTACACCCAAGTCAGGATGGAGTCCATGTATGAAGAAGGCGATCTGTAGTTGTGGACTCTCCACAAATTTGCATCTCATTCGAAATTCTTCGAATTCTTCACCGTACTCGCTGACCTTCTGCTTGCCTTGCTTAAGGTCCATCCACTTTAGTAATTGTCAGGTCATATAGAGTTTCAGAACGTATTTATCCTTGAGCTTTTGGGACATCTCGTCCCAGGTCATCGGTGGGTCTCCTCGGTGACGGGCTGCGTCCTTCTCATTCGTCCAGAAAATCTTTGCTTGCCCTCCTAGACAAGCTTCCTCATGTGATACGCATAAGTCATCATCCATTTCATACCATTGAAAATAACTTTCCAAATCTGACTCCCAATCCGTATAGTCTTTCCAAATAGGTACTTCCATGCGTACACTTTTCTGTATCATGTCACGGTGTACCTCTCTTCGACGCTCTCGTTCGTCATCGTTGTGTTGAACCGGATGTGGTCTAGGTGCATCCTGGTGGTCTAATTGACCACGGTATTCAGGGATGAGTGCAACTGGTGGGATCGGTTGTGGGTAATAGGCCCTTTACTCGGCGTAGCCGTGAGGATGGAAGGCCGCTTATGGAACTAATGGTACGGCTTGGCTGGTATGTCCATGATAATTCCTTGTATCGGCTGCATCAATGGCCCCATGGGATATGTCGGATGAGGGGCCGGAGGGTGTTCTGCATGGTGTGCTGTGGTACCATTGAAGTAGGTTGTAACGGACCGTATTGATTCGGTACGCGACTAGACATAGGCCCATAGGTGGGCATTTAACCAGGATTCGGTCCATATTGGACCGGGGTGAATTGAGGACCGGTGGTGTAGCGTAACCCACCCGGTGCCAAAAGATAATTCTGCGCGTATGGCGCCGTAGGATGGGTAGGAAGTGCCGGTGCTGCAGGAGCTATTCCATAAGGAAATCCGTGCGGTTCATAATGGGGAGGCGCCCTGGCCTCCTCTGGGGGAAAATTCCTATCCCTTGGATAGGAACGGTCCTCGGGGTATCTTTGAGGCGATATTGTTCGGGCGGTAGCGGTCTCTGGTTAGTATTCTCCCAGCTTCGATACTAGGAGTAGTGTTGTTCGTGCATTGGCGGGTCATGTGGACGCTGCGTCGGTGGTTGTGGAACTCCTTGAGCAGGTGTCAGTGATGGGCTGCTGCGCATAGTACTTTGCCAGGATGTTTGGGAATCCCATTCGTCGAAGAAGAGGTATACTGCCCATTCCACGACGGCCTAGGGGTAGGCGCCGCAACAGTGGAGATACAGTCTTCAGAACTAGTATTTGGGGTGGGTATTGACGTCCCACTAACTAGTGTAGGGACCCGAGTAATGGGTTCCCTAATGGTCAACGGAGGTAGGGATACCTCTTCGCCATTCGGAATGTCTTCCTGTGATACTGCATCTAAAGGATCATCGTGTGGAAGATCCACTATGTCGAGATCATGGGCAGGATCCTCGACATATTCGTCTCCTATAGTGGTCCGCAACTGGGCTCGTGTACGAACCATCCTATGGTCAACCTTCATGTTCTCGGTTTACTACGGGTGCTACAAATGCAATGTAGATGTCGTGCAATATGATGTTATGAATTTCAAAATATGTAATGCGCGCCATTAAAGAAATTCAATTAAAAATATCCGACCGACCGTGTTAAGCAAAAGTTAACACGACCCGCTCTGATACCAATGATGTAATACGATGTGTGCCGGGATCGGCGGCTTATATTACAACACGATGAGAATGACGATTTTCCTAAGTAACAATTATAAAATGTCCGGGTATTTTGAGAAAACTCTTGAACAAGAAATAAGTAACTCGGCTAAATACGTGAACAATCCAGTAAATTTCTGAAAGAAGAGATACCCACGATAGACTCTCAATGACCCTCGAGATCACTAAAACACCTAGGACGACAAGAGTGTTTTATGGCTCGAGAATGTTCACGCTTATGTATCAGGACCTAATCTTCTACCTCAATAATTGCCCAACCTATCGACGAGGGTGGCTATCCTGCTCAATCAATTTCAAATAATCGAGGCAGAGAAAATGATAGGGGAAGACGGCACTGCAATAGGTAATAATATAGAAAATGAAAGGGGATACAAAATGAGTCTGGTTCTAGGCAATGACGGAAAATGATAATCCTTCAAGGACATTGTTGGAGAAGTTGGTGGTGACGCTGTCAAGCAGAACTTGGTGCGGGAACGTGGACAGAGTGAGAAGCAATGCTTGGACAAAAGATACAATTAAGTGTTCAATGGCTTGGCACACATATAGGGCAGAGTCACACGATTGAGCACCGCTGTGAGTCAGCGCACGCGAGGCGGACGCGCGCGTTCATGGTGGGCAAGCACGCTCACGGAGACGGAGAAGGGCTGCCAGGTGCGCGATGGGGCCGGGCAGCAGTGCGGATTAACGTGTAAGCGGTCGCAATTTGCAGGGGAGGTGCAGCCACGAAGAGCGACCAGCACACGTCGGGCAGGCGCGCACGCGGTGGGTGGGCGCACTAGGAGGCATGGAGACGGACTAGTTGGCACAAATTGGAGTTGGTGGCGGTTGCAGAAGCTTCGACCCATCGAAGAAGATCCTGGCAAGTGACGAATTGGCGGGCGCCAGTGTTGGTTGCTCGAATCTTCAAGAATTTGACCGGCCGACTGTTCTTGAAATTCTTGAACAAGAAAGGACCCAAGACCCTACGATCTTGAGGGGCTTCAAGAAACAGAACATGGAGAGGAATGGTCGAGGGTGAAACGACCCTAGGGAAAGGAACCGTCGCGAGACAATGTTCTTCCCCTAGAAAACCATTACGACGATAAAGGAAATTACATGGACAAGGCCAAAACATAATGGCCCGGTTCAACAGCTAAGCGAAATTAAAATACAATGAAAATAGCATTGGAAATGCACGACCTATTCAAACAAGATACTTGAAATCAAGGTTCCAAGCGTCGGCACGAGCGGCTCAGGGAGGTTGGACTCATCCCATGTCGGTCTTGTCGCTATGGTCCCCCCTCAGATAGAGATATAGATAGAGATAGAGATAGGGATAGAGATAGAGATAGAGATAGAGATACAGATACAGATACAGATAGAGATAGAGTTAGCGATAGAGATAGAGATAGAGATAGAGATAGAGATAGAGATAGAGATAGAGATAGAGATAGAGATAGAGATAGAGATAGAGATAGAGATAGAGATAGAGATAGAGATAGAGATAGAGATAGAGATAGAGATAGAGATAGAGATAGAGATAGAGATAGAGATAGAGATAGAGATAGAGATAGAGTTAGAGATAGAGATAGAGATAGAGATAGAGATAGAGATAGAGATAGAGATAGAGATAGAGATAGAGATAGAGATAGAGATAGAGATAGAGATAGAGATAGAGATAGAGATAGAGATAGAGATAGAGATAGAGATAGAGATAGAGATAGAGATAGAGATAGAGATAGAGATAGAGACAGAGATAGAGATAGAGATAGAGATAGAGATAGAGATAGAGATAGAGATAGAGATAGAGTTAGAGATAGAGATAGAGATAGAGATAGAGATACAGATAGAGATAGAGATACAGATACAGATACAGATACAGATAGAGATAGAGTTAGAGATAGAGATAGAGATAGAGATAGAGATAGAGATATAGATAGAGATAGAGATAGAGATAGAGATAGAGATAGAGATAGAGATAGAGATAGAGATAGAGATAGAGATAGAGATAGAGATAAAGATAGAAATAGAAATAGAGATAGAGATAGATATCTGACGAAGGACCATGATGTTGAACACGCCCCGACTCATCATCAGCCTCGTCGCGGAGCCAGAGCCAACGTAAAAAATCCATACTTCCACTACCAGGTTTAAAACCCCATCCGCGTTGTGTTATTTAAAATCATTCGCGGGTTTACGAAGGTTCCTTTTCACATTGCTGGTATTACTTTTGTCGCCGCTGAACTATGGGAAGGCCCCACCTGCGGGTGTGCGGGTTCCCCTCCCCCTTTACCCATGAGTTTGTGCATCGTTGTTCCTTTTTTCACACTTTGAAAAGGGGGGAAAAGCCATGCATGGTTTCCTTTCCCCCCTTAAATCACCCTTCAGGGGAGGGGAGAGAAGCGCACTAAGTCCTCTCCCCTAGAGGAGCCCACTAGGGCGCCCTTTTGACCCCTTCCCCTTCTCTTTCATTGTAAAGGGAAAGGGTGGGCTTCGTTTGGAGACGCACTTGTTTTTTGAGAAAAGAAAGAGAAGAATAAACTAGATGTTTGTTTTGTTTCTTTTCCATCCATGTGGTTTATGGTGCTGTCCCTCTCATTTCTACTCATAAGGCAGAGGAGGAAGCCTCTCGATATGATACTCGGAAATTGAGGATTTCCCGCATGGATACTGGACTTCCCTCTTCAGGACCAACTGATCGAGTAGTTCAGCTTGACAAAGAATCCCAAGTATTGATCTCTATCTCTATCTCTACCTCTATCTCTATCTCTATCTCTTTCTCGATCTCTATCTCTACCTCTACCTCTATCTCTATCGCTATCGCTATCTCTATCTCTATTTCTATCTCTATCGCTATCTCTATCTCTATTTCTATCTCTATCTCTATCTCTATCTCTAAATCTAACTCTAACTCTATCTCTATCTCTATCTCTATCTCTGTCTCTATCTCTATCTCTATCTCTGTCTCTGTCTCTATCTCTATCTCTATATTTATCTCTGTCTGTGTCCATGATCTAAAAAATCTATTAATCCTTTTAATAGATAATAAATCACACAAAGGGATATATTAATCATTTTAATCCATAATGACATGCAAATATGGACATTTTAGTGCAAATTTTCGTATAATATGTGTGATATTTAATTGGTAATCTGCATGTTATCAGTTTATGTGGAAGTGGAGGACTCACACATTTGATGAAGCTAAGAGGTCTAAGGACATTGAACTCTTCACCGATTTTTTTATTTTTTGATATCCAGTGCATTCTTTTTTATCAAGCTTTTGTACTGATGGGCAATTAAACTTGGGTGAGGGATTTCATAAACTCTGAGTGGAATATCCCTGGGACAGGAGTAAGAGGCTAGCCCTAACCTAAATAAAAATCACTGTGTTGATCTCTTTCATCTATTCTACACTAGATAGGTATAAAATCATATAGTTAAGAGTAACGTTAACTAGAAAATTTCAAAAGGCCTAATTCACCGGCCCCCTCCTAGGCAAATCTAGCCATTATAAACTAACAGTCTTGAATATTAAATCAACTCTACATATTTTTTGGTATCATGCTACTAATGATCCATAAATGGTTGAAAATTAAATTTTAGGTTTTATCATTTACAGATATTATGTTACTTGAAAATGATTTGAATACAAAATATCATAGAAGAAATACTATGATCTTTTATATGTTCTAGAATAAAAGTGTTAATTTTTTGTTAGAATATTCAAATATTTGGAGAAATTGAAAATAATCATCTCATAATTGGCTCATATGGAATTTCATTCAACTTCTTAAGGACTAATTATGAATTATGAAAGTTAGATTCCATTAGGAAAAAAATCAGAATAATTATTACTATCGTAATCATGCCCTCATAAAATAATTTATAGAAATTATATAAATATTTGAGTATCTATGAAGTTTATTATAATTTTCATATTAATAAATACTAAAGTAAGACAGAGTAAATGACATTTGTATCAGTGACTGATAACGAATTATATTTTGAAGTTTTTAATTATCAAATATATTTGTTCCAGCATTTATTTGATGGAATCACAGCTTCATGAACAGGTTGTCTTGATCAAGATGGTATCCTTTTGACCATTTTCTGATATATTTGACTTGTTTGAATGTTTAATGGCATGAATTATCTTAAATTTATTCTATAATTTTAAGGCAAAGACATTTGAGGAAATGCATGTTACACTCATTGCGTTTTGAACACACCTAGGCGGGGGCTCAAATGGGTTGACAAGGCAATAGGTGACATTCCAGTTTATCTTGGTTCTGATATTTCCAGCCACAGATTGGATAACCCCCTCAATCCCAAATCTTTTCCATCCTTCATCTTGATGGTCTGAAAAGAGATGGTTTTCCCCATGACCATTTTTTTATGAAGGCTTTTAAACCCCGGCATCTGCAATCAGACCCTTCCACATACTAAGAAATTTTGGGGTAGAGCAGTCAATTTCCATGTTGATTTTTCTTCTCTCCCCCCCTCTCTTTGTTACATGTTCTCTCTCATATGGGCAATGTGCCATTTCAATTCTGATAAAAAATCCCAGCCACTGATTGTATTGAATTTATGCGGTCATAAAACATGTGTTACCTGTTGAAGATTTTTCTATTGAACCCTAAGATCATTATGAAGCATACCACTGTCTAATCATTTTATAGTTTGCCTTGTCATATTTTATCATCACTTGTCTATTTTTAATAGATTAATTATTTTTTTATTGATTCAGTTAATATCTTTTATTCATCAATTATGATGGCATAGTGGGATTAGAACAAATTGTGAGGATAAATGCATGATAATGACATACAAGGATTGTCCACGCCCCGATGGAGGTCGATGATGATCCACTACACTGAGTGCGTTCACTTTCTTTTTATTGGACCAACTTCGTGAAAGTAGAAAAAGCCTCATGGCACTTATCATTAGATTCCATAGCGGTGAAGTATCATTCACTCAACTAATAATATGTGAAAATCATCCCATAAGTTGCTCCTGATCATTTTAACATGAGAGATTTACAACTGCTATTCATTGAACTCCATCTGGGAGAGATCAGTGAATTCATTTAGGATGATTTTTAAAAGAATTGGAGGACTGTCCATTCCCAGCGGATTTTAACTTTATGTTAAGATCACAAAGTAACTTAATAGCAGGCATATTAGGCAGACCATTCTTAGCTATAGAAAAGTCATCACTGACTGGAAAAAAAAGCAAGATTGAACTAAATTTAAAATCCTAGGCAGTGGAATTAGTTTTAAAATTGTGGCCCTGAATGAAAAATCTGGAGGGTTATTTGATTAGACATACATTTTAACATGCATTAAATCCCTTTTAGACTTGAAGTTCCTTCCATCTACACTCAAATGTAAGTATGTAGGCCATTAAGAAGCACTAAATGTCATCATTTATGCCTAACCTTTTGGCGTGCAAAAAATAAAAATTTTATGTACTTTGGGAACATAGAGAGATATTAATATGGCCTCCTAAAAACTTCAGAGTATTTGATCCAATGATCTGTATTCATCCTCTCTACCTATTAAAAGAATCATACATGAAGTTCAACCCGCTTATATGGAATCCAGCAAAGAATAAGGCAATAAAATAGCTACAAGTATGTTTCATCTTATCCCATTTATGATGACCCATGGGTGAGCCAATCCATGTAGTGCCCAAGAAATCAGGTAGCATGGTAACCATTCAGAAAATGGGGAGGAAATATAATCAGTGATGATAAGTATATGTGGACTATTGAACATGAACTTCACTCATAAGTACAAACCCTTTGCCTCTCATTTTTATGTACCAGATCTTAGAACATTTTTTGGACCACCAATATTTTTTTTCTTGATGGACACTCAGGGTACAGCCAGACTGATATCTCACCTCAAGACCAAAAGAATACAACATTCAGATCCACTCAGAGAAGGATGAAATTTGGGATATGTAATGCTCCTGAAACATTCCAGTTATGCATGGTACATATTATTTTAGATGATTTATCATTTTAAACCCACATTTGATTTTTATATAGTCTGGAAAATTTTGTATCCATGTGCAAATAAGATATATATTTAGAAATTAAAAAACTGATTTGGTCAACAACTTAAATTTTATGGGGTCAAGACTGAGTTTACCAAGTCATGAAATAAAATACATTTTTATGAAATATATATATATTTGGACTTTCTTAACACCAAATACATATAGATTTTAATTTTGTAAATCAGATTACAGTTTCAAATAATTCCTTTAATATTCATTTTATTTTAAACGGGCTTCCTAGTTCCAATCACCCTCCGCCACAAGTCACCGTCAATTTATTTAGATGGCGAATATTCATTGATTTTTGCCAATGACAAATTTGCTAATGATTCAAAAATATACAATTATGGATGTCCAGACCATGATGCCATAATACTCCACTTACAAACCAGATATTTTGTTTATTTAAAGGTTTAGGGTCATGTATCATGAGGAAAAAGATAAAATAAAAACTATAATAAATGTCTTTGTAAAGGAAGGACTTGCCATATCATGAAATAATTTTTTAATTCAAATTATATTAATATCTATAAATACAAACATGTGCATTCATGTCATTACGGCATTTTCTAAGATGACAAAACATGTTGCTAAGGCATCCACAAGATGTATCACCAAGTGTAAGGCCCCAAAGTAGGTGGTATTTCGTGATCAAAGCACGCGTGCTTATTGCGAGGACATGTCTGGGTACTTGGACTCAGAATAGGGGATCGAGTCCTTAAGCGTGAACACCACACGCGTCTTGGGTGGTAACACTCGACTTTGATCTTTAAGCCAATTCCTGTTAGGTGCTTGTGCTCATCAGGGAAGGCTGTCAGATCAGGGCAGGTTGTCAGAGTGCGTGTGTAGGCACCAAGCATCATGCGCGTGTGGGGGATGTAGAGGCTGGGCGATAGAGGCATGAGCACTGCGTGGTCACATGCACCAAGCGTTGTGTGCGCTCTACCACGAGCCTAAGGCATTGGCGCACAAAGAACACTAAGACAGCTGTAGAGGCCGTAGCACCCTTTCAGGTAGTGCTGGGCACTCAATGCCCAGCTTGGGACATCAAGCACGGTGGTGCCTACGCAAACCGCGCATGATGGTTTCACTGAGGTTGATGGTGGCACATGGAGCGTCAAGGCTGAAGTGGACTGGTAGGTGTTCCAAGTGCCAAGGCCCATTGGTGCGTGGCGCAAGCGCACACGTGAAGATGTGGTCTCAAGGCGTAGGAATGACACTATCAACTATCAATGTGTGTGACGCCTTGTCTCGTATTTTAGTATTATCCCCGGTCTTCCCCCATGCAATGGTTACAACTAAAAAGCAAACTATTCAGATGTAATGCAATCACCCTATTCATGTACGAGTTGTGTCCCCACCCTCTCTCCTTAACCTCCCAGCATTCTAAAGCTAGTGCATGAAACTTCCCCTACACAAGCAAAGGCTCCACAGAATTTCTGTTCACAGCGTTGAGGCCGGCACGCATTTGATCTAAGCGTTGTTCCTAGCTCAAGATTTGACAGTGTGACACCAAGTCACTTAGTAAATGCCTAATGAATTGTATTATTTTAGTTTTTTTTATGAAGGTATACGTGCCATGTCAGGAAATGTGGAATATAAGAGACCTATAAATCAGAGCAAGTAACGAGGAGGGATTTTGGAAAAAACCCTAGGATCTAAAACCTGAAATGATGTGATGTTAGTGTTGATGAAGAGAGATATGAATTAAAAAAACAAAAGGCTGAGATTGCACCAATTTCAAAATCTGATATCCTACAATCTAGAGAGATATGAATTAAAAAAACAAAAGGCTGAGATTGCACCAATTTCAAAATCTGATATCCTACAGTCTAGAAGGTTGAGGGGGCTAAGATTTTGAGAGCAGCTACATATTTCTCCTCTCTTTCCTTAAATCATCGATGATGTGTAATAGTATGTGCCAAATTACATCATGGGAAACTTGCTTAGCAAAAGAGGATGATTTAGACATGATCAAGGTGTTCTAGGTGTTCTCCATTGATTAAAAGGAAGAAGAGGTGATGGAGCGAGCAGTCCCACTCCATCAGAGACGTCATCAAGCCATCACCCTCGTCATCGACAGCCCCCACGGTTCATGTCCAACCTGACAGGCATGCCATGGTTAAGGTGAAGACGCCCAGGTTCAAATACCCCGGGTAAAGCCAGCCAGTATGCATGTCTAGGTATTCGGGTGTTTCGATTTTTTCCCCAGCACTTGCCCGTTATGATCGTCATGTTCATCGTGTTTGTTATGGTCGTCATGTTCATCGTGTTTTGGCCATACCCTACTCAGGCATAGCCCTTTCTTATTTTGTTTTAAGTGGTTTTTGTCTTCAAACGGGGCCCCATGTTCAATGCGCCCCCCCCCATAGCAGACCCTATTGTAAGGGGCCCATCATGACCCCTATATAAGGGATGATGGGAGCCCAACTTAGGTCAGACCAGATTTTTTTGTTTCCTAGTTGGAACTTTTGTTCATCCCCAGTTCTCTTGGAGAGGAAGAAGAAGAAAGAAGGATACGAAGAGAAGGAGGTGGAAGGGGGAGATTGCCACCATGCCCCCCACAATGCCGGCCAGCCACCCACGCCCGCATTGTCGCTCGGCCACCCGCATCGCTCGCTCAGGCGCCCACACCTGCACCGTCGCCTTTCCGCTTGCACCTGCACTGCCATCCGAGCCACCTGCTCGGTAGCTGCACCATCGCCTGCCCACCCCCATCGCTCGCTAGCTGGCTCTGCATGCACCACCGTCCGCGCCGCCTACTCAACTGTTGCACTGCGCAGCCTGCATGGCCACTTACGCCGCGTGCCAGGCTGTCTACTCCATCGTTCGGCTACTTCACCGCCTGCCCGGCTACCTGCGTGGTCTACCCGATTGCCCGCACCGCTTTCCTGGCTGCCATCACCAATTGCCCGGACGCACGTGTTGTCCGTCAGACTGCTAGTGCTGCCTGCTCGCCAGCTGCACTACCCGTCTGGCCTCTCACCACACTTGCACAATCCACACACCCAAAATCGTGCCCTTCACCAAATTTCAGCAGGCTGCTTGTGATATGCCATGTCGCCCGCTGTGTGTCATGCCGCTCACGAGTCCTCGCTCCACTGCCTCCTTTCTTGCATTATGTCTCCTGCATCGCGTCATTATAGCTAGTTGAATGACGTCGTGTCCTTCTCTAACATGCCTTTGTCGACCCTGCCCGCACAAGTTACTGCACTATGGATACGTCGACATCGAGATGACACAACCAAAGAGGTACCTCGCTCCCCTTGCTAGCCAGTTAATTTGATCACCTTTAGTATATCTCTCAGCTGCACTCCACCGCGCTCAGGTTAGAATAGGTGAGACGAAATTACAGTACGAGGGATACATCCTGAGTAATTTCTTAGGTACAGGCCTAGCCTATGCGTTACGTGTGGGTACCAACGGATTTAATCTGTTCGGCGTCGTAGTCACCATCGTCACTTGGACGAGGGTCAGGGGGTCCCTTCATTGTCACCGGTCACCCACCCATGAGTCGGTGCCTGCACGTACTCCCACCTAGGTTCACTACATCACGTAGATTCATCCCCGTAGGGAGTTACCACTGGACAACATCACCGACGACATCATTGACGATGTTCGGCATTAGGAGGAGATGAGGAGCTAATGTCTCGAAAGAATATAAGTCCGAAGGCTTTACCCCTTACCTTACATTGTTTTTTTATTCATCAACACCATCTAGATGATGTAACATGACAGACACCAGGATCGAACGGCTCGTGTTACACACAGGGAGGGGGATGACAGTCATGTAATGGAGACGACTCATGTGGACGTAATAAAAGTGATGATGATGCAGCGATGAAATCGCTGAGATGTACAAATCTGGCATTGACGGACACCAACGACGGCTAAGCTACAAGAAATGCCACTTGGGAATGCTACTAGGCTCCCAATTACCCAGACGACTAGTTGACGGCAGACGGTGTGAGTACAACTATTGCCGCTCGTGCGTGCACCGTTCAAAAGCGCCAACCAGGATCGTACCAATAGAAACCTATTCCCATTGAGGTATTCCTATCTATCACTAACCTAACCCTGGCAGTGGAAAAACATTCAGAGGCATTAAAAGGAATAGTATAACGCCGAGAGGGAGTTATGAGCGTACTAGTAGCAGCATGCAAGACAATGTTTGTTTCGACAACAGTGGATGGCAAACTACACGTAGGCGTGATGCAGAGGTGTAAGTAGGCATTCCGGCTCGAGTAGACGTGGCGGTAGGCGTAATAATGGATGCAGCAATGGGCACGACTAAGGCGCAATGATAGCAAGTAGCACCGGTGTGACACCGCGGTGATGACAAGGGCAGCGGCTCGGCACACTGGCGAGGCACGGTGGCACTGAACGCGGTGGCCTAGGGAAACAGGTACAACGACGCGTGCAAAGGCAACACGCGCGGCAGCGACGAGCTCGGTGGTTGTGGCTAGCATAGATCTAGATGGCCGAGCAATCTATGGCCCCGTTGTCGGCCAGCAGCTGCGATGGGCTGCAACAGGAGTCACTAGGGTTGGTGCCGTCGCGCGGACTGCAGCAACAGCTAGGACTGCTGCAGAGGCCGCTAGGGTTGCAGCGAACGTGAGCTGTTGCAGTATCCGTGGGCGGCTGCGGCGAGCGCAAACTGTTGCAGTATCTGTGGGTGGTTGCGGCAAGTGCAGGCTGTTGCGGCGGGCGTGGTTGCGATCGCTTCAATGGCTCTGGTGACCGTAGGCTGCTCCATCAGATCCTGTGGCTGCGGGTTGCTATGGTGGCCATGGGTGGCTACGGCAACCGCTGGTTGTTGTGGCAGCCGCAGACGGCTTCTTCTGTTACGTCTGCTGCAGTTGTCATGGGCAGTTGCGACGGCTGCTGGTTGTCACGGCGTCGCAGGCTGTTGCGGCAACTGCAGCTGTCGCGGCAACCATAGGCTGTTGTATCGGCCGCAGCTATCACAGCGACTAGCACGCGGTGCCTGCTAGATGCCACGGTGGTCGTGGGTGACAGCTTGTGGCAGCTTGCAGCGGCTTGTGGCTTGTGATTGCGGATGCGGCCGCGCCTATGGCCGCGAGTGCAATTACGGTCGCTATTGCAGCTGCAACCGCGGCTATTGGTCGGAAGGTCGCGGTGGTGGCACTGCTGGTAACGACAGCAGCACAGGCAACCCACGGGATGACGATTATGGGCAGAAAGGCCACGGGAGACGACAAGAAGAGCCCGGAGAAGGTGGCGGGGGCGACAGTTTTTGGAGAAGATGGTGGCAGTTACCGGCGAAGTCTATGGTTTTTTTTCTCTCCTAACTTTGTAGTGGCATTTTCATAAATATGACAAAAACTCAAATAACACTAAACAAATTAGTAAAAATCCTTAAAATCACATTTTTAAAATATTTTTTCCTCCTCATCTTCCTATGGGCGGGTCCCACCTTTTATAGAGGCAAATATGGCCCCCCCTTTGAAATAAGGAAGAAGGCCTAGTTAAGAGTAATTAGGGCCCCCCAATAGGAGAGAGAAACCTACTAACATGCCCACACATGGGCTCACACACGTGCAAACGTGTAGGTCCATACAGCGGTCCAAACACATGCGAATAAATAGAAAATAGACACATACGCAGCCGACATACAAGGCCTACTAAACAACAAAAAAATAAGGAAAGATAATGTCAAACCTTTGTGACCCATTGACGAGGCCGGGTATTCCAAAGGTTGGGTCTCAAGCGTGGGCCCTCGCTCAATGAACTGGTTCGACCGGGTATTCAAAGCTAGATGGTCCCCCATCACTAGATCAATCCATTTCCTCCACAATATCATATCAAAAATATTACCCATATCCAAGGCCCTTCCATGTAACTATTGTTCATCATACTACCATAATCAAGTTTATCTTCTTATTTTAAATCCATTTATATACATATCCCTTTGATATATTTCTTGTTAGTTTAAGCTATTAGTATTTATTTGAAATTCAGAGAAAAATTATTGTGGATATAGAGAACAGTTGATTAGAAAATATACAAAACCCCTCCCAATTTAATGGGTACTCTTTTTTAAGAATTTTATTTTGAAACAAAGAATAAAAAGGGCAGAAAACCCTAGGGATTGATGACTTGTCTACATTGAATACATGATATGCGCATCCCTTTCCATAATCTTTTATTCTTATTTCAATTTCGATCTTCCATGCTAGTAATCTAGGAGGCCTAGAAGGAGGGAGCCTCACATGCTCCTATACATAATTACCTCTCCAAGGCAATAATTATTCGTGCATGATATATGTAATTAAAATATAGCATTTTAGAACTTCAATTCAAGTTTGTATTAAAAAGATATGTTTCCTACATGCCAATCACATATTTCACTTCTCATTTAAAAATCATTAATATCATATATTTTTGTAATTCATGTGTGACACTTGTAATTGAAGTTCATGAATACATGTAATGACTAGGTGAATAATGTTGATATAAGAATACAGAGATCACTAGTCTTAAAACATGTGCTCCAAACATTATTATGGGTATCAAACAGTTGGAAGGGGCAAAGATGTCCTTCGTCGCCAAGACCGTTGCCCTTGTTGGCCAGCCAACAAAGGCCAGCAATGGGGGGGACCATCTGGTGATCCAACGGCTCGAAGATGCCATTAGATTAGGAGCATTGAACAATAGGTTGAAAGAGCTTCTTTCTCGACCTTATAAATGTGATTTTAACAGCTTAAGACTGACAGCAGAGGTCCCTTTCAGACCTTCTAGGGATTGGGGGGGGGGGGGGAGAGGAGGGCAAAGATGTCCTTCATCACCCAGACCATTGCCCTCATCAGCCAACCGATCAAGGCCAATGATGGGGGGACCATCACGTGATCCAACAGCTCGGAGAAGCCGTTGGATCAAGAGCCACTGAACAAAGGGTTGAGAGAGCTTCTTTCTGGACCCTATAAATGTGATTTTAGCAACTTAATACCACTGACAAAGGTCTCTTTTAGAGCTTGGAGTAATCATTGGAGTCGTGACAGCTCTGCCACTATGCAACCAGCTCACCGAGGCATCAGAGAAAGGCTAGGAGAGAACAATCTGCACCAGCACAGAGAAGAAAAGGTGAAACTGCACACCAAAGCTAGAGGGTGAAGATTGGCATCCCCATCCCCATTCTTTGTTTCAGGGAAGAATCAATAAGTTTGTGGCTTTTATATGAATGAAAACTAGTCCATAAACATAGTAGAATGGGTATATTTCAGTTTGGTTCAAAGAAAGTTTGGATTTCAGTTTGGAGTGATGGTCTTTGCCTCTTTGAGGCATTCTGTCAAACACCTTTAGGGTGTCAACAAAACTATCCGATTTTTCTTGATTTTCTTCATAAAAATACTAAAAATAATTTTTAATATATAGTTACTTGTATAAGTTATATTACTATCATTCTAAGATAATCATAAATGTAAATCATAGAACACACACTAATGTTCATCTCACTAATCTTATTAGTTCTTCTACGTCTTCTTAATTTATCTCTCTCTAACTATCTAGTTAACTCAACTACCTTAAAAATCCTCCTTATCTAATGACTGAATTCTCTACTACATTAGATAATCCCTACTCTCCTATCTATCCCTATTACTCTTAAATTCAAAGTATATCTATAGATACATATATGTATATATTTCCTCCATTAATCTATATCTTATTCATAACATATAATCCCTTATTTCCCCTATCTTTAGTATTACTTCCTTCTTATTCATAAGTATTACTTTATTCTTACCTCTTACTAAACTAATACCTCTACCAATTAATTTCTTACACATTGTTGACGTAAAATCATATTCACTATCTAACTAAATCTTAGTATCTATCATTATGTATTCATCTCCTATCTTACATATAACTTACTACTAATTAAATAAATAACCTTCTTATCTTCAATTAAGAATAGGCTATTATTATTCTATCCATCTTGATCATCTTATACACCTCTTCTACTACCTATCTTAATATAATCCTTTATTTTAAAACTAGAAATCAAATTCATAATATTAATTGCTTACTAACTTGAAAATCAATAAAAATTATTAATCATAAGATGTGATATAGTGATATTATATTATCACTATCTCAACTCTCCCTCTCACTACTCTCTATCACTACTTGCTATTAGTTGTTATTACATATAATATTAATTCTTGTTAACTAAAATTCAATAATTACATTCACCTTTAAAGGCCAGTACCTGTGGAGACGACCTCGCCCCTACTATGATTTGAGTGATATTTCTATAATTAACAAATTATATTTAACTTAGGCAAATTAAAAGTACGATTATATTAAAATTTCACCTAGTTGTATACATCAATCATTTTTTTAACCATTATTTTTCTGAGTGGCATGGGGGGGTAGACCTGGTGATATTACTTTCATTATCGAATCAAGCTGAAAAAGGACTACAAAAACATGTTGGGTTGGAAATTTTTTTCAAATAATGAAAGCTAAAATTAAATCTCAAGTTGATATCTAAAACTAATAAAACTTTTGGTGCCTCATGCTGAATGTGTTCCACCCTTTATTTTGTCCACGGAATAGTGTTATAAAATTATTCACATGTCTGGCCTTGATGCGAAACGACGGCGGCCGGGATCGAACGGCGCGTCTCGCGTCACAGATAAGAATGATGGAATGATATGATTTGTCTAAACATGGAATGGAATTTATAAACGAGCAGGTAAGACGTTGGTAAGTAGCGTCGTGGGTGAGGGCGATCTACGGGTAGAAACGATCCGAGATCGGACTCCCGTTGACCAGCAGAATCTACTAGGCGACTAAGTCGGGAGGGGCGTCTTACCGCCCTGAGGAGTTCGAGATCTAATCAATCAGAAACAGTCCGTTTACCTCCAATGAATCCTGCCCTCAACGTCGGTGGCTATGCCTATTTTTGATAGCTTGTTCCGGAGATCTTGGCAGGGGACGCGATAGCGGACGACGGCATTGCAGGTAGTAATAATACTGGGTTAGATGGAGGGGAGACGGGCTGACCTTAAGATATGTAGTCCACGGCGTGCTCGATCGGGCGGAATGGTGGTGGCGAGTGCGCTTGGTGCAGTTTGGAGCGAACACCGAGGAGCTTTACGTCGGCGATTGGGCCCTCACGCTCCGAGGCCGCCGGCGGCGATGACGGGGGGTGGGGCCGCTGACGGTCGGAGCGGGGGCGGCGAGGCAGGACCGGTCGTCGACGCGGGGGGGGGGGAGGCCACGAGGCGGAGGAGAGACCACAGCGCGAGTAGAACCGAGGGCAGAGATAGATCGCGGCGGGCGCGTTCTCGGCCGGCGGGTCACCAATGGGTGCGACCCGCGGCGCTGGGAAGGCAGCGGCGCGTGGCGTTGAGGCGCGACTGTCACGGTGCGGACGTCGCGGCGCGGCGTCGCGGCGCGGGAAGGAACCCGCGGCGCGGCGTGAGTTCTTGGCGCGGAGCGAGTCAGTACGGCGGGCGAGAAGGCGGGGTGTTCAGGGGATCGGAGTTGGGAGATGGAAGGACGGGAGGGCCGGCGGTGGAACCAAGAAGGTAGGGATAAGGAGTCTAAGAAGGGGTATGGCAAGAACGGGGGGGGGTTGTGATCAAGAAAGGACAATGGCAAGGTTGGGGATCAAGGATGGTGTGGGAAAAGGATGGCAGGATCAGGGAAGGGCGAGGGCGAGGTAGAAGAGTGAGGGGAGGTCGACGGGAGGAGATCAAGAAAAGGTGGTTGGTTCAAGAAAACAAGGAAAGATGGTGGAGGGTAACCAAGAACGATGGAGGAAGATGATCGAGATGGAGGGATGAGGAGGATGAGGATGAAGGATGGAATCAAGAACCTGGCGGATTGGGTTCTTGACGGGGTCGCGGGCGTTCCTCCTCGCTGGAGGCTGATGTCCCGATGCCGCACAGCGCCGTTGATGTCACGAACCTTGAGGGCGCCAGAGTGATCTCGATGGGAGCCTTCTCAATTCTTGACTTGGCGACTTCTTGAAAATCTTGAGCGTGCCAGAGTGATCTCGATGCGCGGTTGAACACGTCCGCCGGAGTGATCTCGACGGACAAGGCGTGGGCTCTACCCTCTCCGGAGTGATCTCGACGAAGAGACGGGGCTAGCCAAACCCCCTACGCTACAGCTACGATAAGGGGGAGGATCTCTGAAAATACTTTTCAATTTCAAAAAACTTCCAAGTAGTCCCTTGGGCATGCCCTCCCCTTATATAGGGAGGAGGGGTGCCAAGGAGACGTGGGGAGAGGTTGAACCGTCATGAGACGTGGTTCGACCTCTCCTTACAAAATCAAAATACAATCTTTAAAATAAAAAGAAAGACGAGGATGGGCCCTACGATATTGGCCCAATCCCATAATTCGAAACGCAAAGAAAATACATAGAAAAACATAAATTGTTCGAACCTACCCGGAGTACTTAAACCCCGGGTTGCGGACGTCGGCACGAGCTGTTCGACGTGGCTGCTGGCGAGTCGTCGTCGGTCGTCCGGCAGATGTCGTCGTCGATGTCAGGTCGTCGTCGGCACGATGGTCGTCGTCGGTACGATGGTCCTCCATCAGGCCTCCACAAGTATCCACTCAATCAAGGGGCTCTTGAATATCTGCTTCTTCTTCTCCAACTCTTCTTCAAGACGTTGTTGGTCTCCCGACCATCGAGACTCATCTATATTTTCATAGATTTTAGATGTTTTTGGTTTTATTAATTTAGAATTTACTATGTTATCACTCTAATTAACCAAATATTTGTCCAGTAGCTATAAATTCTAATTTTTGCACATTATGGTTATTTTTTACTTAACTCCTTGACTCCTTGCACATTATGGGCCACTACCTGACCTTTCCATTGGGCTCTCAAAAGCATTATAAAGAAAGAAGCTAAAGATTACAAGGGGAAGCTCCCCACCAATGGAGAAAAAGGGGCAAACTGGCAAGAAAAGATAACAGAAAATGCCCAGAAGGGTATTTTAGTAATTCTCCTATATATACATATACTTTTTCTCCCTCATATCCCCTCATTCTGGACGTGCTCTAGCAAGTGGCTGGCAGGACAAGGCATTTTTCAGAATCCAGGTTGTTCAACCTACTTAATGTAAGTTTATTGAAGTTTTCTCTTAATCCCATCTCTTGTTTGCATTGAAAAGTCTGATCCTGGAAAAATATAAGGATCCAGAATTTAGAGGAAGCATTGAGGACTCATTGAACTTGCATTGAGTCTTTGGGATCTTAGATTTCTACTTTCTCCATCATTTCCCATCCATTTACCCTTAAAATCCATCACTTTCCCACTCTAAACACTCATTTTCTCTACTTTCTCTCTAGAATAGGTTTTTTCTCTCTCTAGACCTTCATCCATATCCCTAGTTAATCTCCTACAAATTTCATTCAAAATCTTCTTCATTTTCACCTTCAAATTTTATCTCAAACTCCTTCTATACTCTCTCTTTATTTTCTCTCTATCTCCTCATTTAAGCCTTTTCTCTCTCTAGAATTGGTTTTTCTCTCTCTAGAACTTCACCCATATCCCTAGTTCCTCCCCTAAAATTTTCATTAAAAACTCCATTTACATCTTCAAATTCCCTCTCAAACTTCTCTACATTATCTCTTCATTTTTATCTCTCTAAAAATATTTATTTCTCCCTCTAAAATATCTCTCTTCCTCTTTCTAGATCCTCAAGCATTCCCCACTTTGAATCCCAAAAAATCGCATTAAAATATCACTTTTATCATTTCAAAAATCAAAATTTCCCTCTTCTTGCCGCTACCATGCGCTGCGGTGCGCTGCCGAGCAATGCTTGTGCGGTAGGGACAGCCCTCTGCCTGCCGGTCCATGCGCGGGCAGCGCACAAGACCACAGGGCATAGGGTATCCCTATGAAGGACAGCCAAATTGGCTAAGTCATGACCATTGGGTTAAGCCCAATAAGGTTTAAGCCCATTTTGCTGTCTTCACTTAGCCAAATTGGGCTGAACCTCAGTGGGCTGACTCACTAAGGCCAGCCCTATACAGGCCACATCAGACCCACCGGCCCATTTGGCCTGCCTCTGCCGCCGTCTCCACTCAGCCGCCGCCGCCGCCACTCTGCCGTTGCCCTCGCTCTGTTGTCGCCACCGCCGCTCTGTCGTCGCCGCCGCCGCCACTACCGCCGCCGCTGCTCTCCCGCCACTACCGCCGACGGCGATCGCTAGAGCAGGTAAGTTTTATACTTTTAGTATTTAAATATTATTAAAAATAGTAAATCATAAAAATAGAAAAAAACAATTTTATGCATTTAAAAATTCCAAAAAAAATAGGAAAATTCCAGAAAATTCATGTAATCAACTTACAGTCATTTTAACATCTAAAATAATCTATAAAAATCTCTAATTCTCATTTTTAGTATTTCTAGTGGTTTCTGATGTAAATTAAATTCCAGAAAATTCTAAAAAATATTTATTTTCGATTTCTTTTGTTAAGAAAAAATTAGTGTTTTGTGTTTTTCTTTGTATTTTGGTTTTAATTTAAATCATAGGAAATAATATAAAATACCTAAAAATCTAGAAAAATCCCAGAAATTTTATTTTCACTTTTAAAATCATTTTCTTCAGCCAAACCTTGAGAAAAAATTCTGAAATTAAAATTGTGCCTCGCTGTGGATAGACCCCTAACTTTCCCTATATTAATTATAGAGTTTTTAAGTGGAAAATTTTCATAAAAATTTTGGCTAACTCTGAATCAAAATAACGACATAAAACCCTTAACTTTGGACTGATTACCCAGTGCTGCCTGCCATGGATGCCTTAAATTGATGCCCCTCCCCTATTTATACTTTAATTAGACCTTTTCTCAAAAGTCTGTTAAATAAAGTTTATCCACTGCAAAAAATCACAAAGAATATGGATAAATGGTGATGTTTCAATCCAAATTATTATTAACCTTTATATGAATTGGAAATTTAGTTATATCCAAATAAAAATAAACAAAGAGTGCATCTTTCCAACCCAAAACCCACAAAAATGGACCTTGTTAGTTACCTTATTGTTCATTTCTTATACTTCCATTGTGTTGACAATGAATCACCATTCTCTTTTGATGGATTGAGGAGATTTTTTACCAAGTTCTGTGTCATCAAATCAACAAAATGATTAATGATATTTATACCAAATAAAAAATGAATTATATGCAGGATTGATCAAGGATTTCAAAGTGTGTTTTCCCTGAAGAGATATATATATATATCTAATATGTTCACATGAATGTGAGAGATCTCCATCATGTGTTTCTTTATATGAAATTAGATGGTCACGATGATTCCATGTTGCACCATGGAAGTGGCAACATAGTGCACATCATGGGGTCCACAGTATCTTTGAACATGCCCCAAGTGCTAATTCTTCATCTAATCTCTCGCATTCCTCCACGTATACTTGGACAGAACAGAATATTGATCAAATAAGGAAATATTTCACTTTTTAGAGGATTATAATAGATATGGTGGATATTATGTTGAAAATACAGTTATCCATTACTCTAACCACTACATGTCACCTAAAGGTAGGGTTTAGTAGTCTTGGTCCAGTCTGTACTTTTAGCAAAGACCTAAACCTTACCTAAGGATCGGTCTGGTTCTGTTCCTCTCTAGTCCAGTCCCGGTCTAGTCATGTTGACTAGTCAAAGTCGAAGACCAAAAAGTCAAGATAAAAAAATGGTATGAACTTCTCATCAAAGGTAAAATTTATTGCAAAGTCACATATAAATTCCATCTGTAAAAATCAAAAGAAGAATAAAATAAAAAGGGAAAAAGAAAAGAAGATTGAAAGAAGAATAATTGAACAATAAAAGAAAAGTTAAATAAGAAGAAAGGAAGATGAAAAGGAAGAAGGTAAAGAAACATAATGAGAAATAAGAAAATCAGGAGAAATAATGAGAAGGAAAATAGTAGGGAAAAGGTAATGAAGAAGAAAAACTAAAAAAAGATTTGAAAAGGAGAACAAGAAGAATAAAATGAGAAGACAATAAGACGGAAATAAGCATAAAATAAGAATAAAACAATAAAAAAAAGAGGAGAAAAAGGAAATAAGAGAAGAACGCATGATGGAAAGAAGAATAAAATAAAAAAAGAAGAAGACTAAAAGAAACGGAGAAAACTTGACAGAGTAGAGTGAAGAGCTGAGAAACCTAACATAGCTTGAAATAAAATGAAACAAGGATAAACTAAATATTCTCAAGATTGAGAGCAAGAAAGAGGGACTCTGAGAGAGAGAGAAGGTGAGAGGGAGAGCGAGCATGAAACGGAGCGAGAGAGCACAAGAGAGAAAGAGAGAGTGCCAGAAAGAGTTCATGAGAGAAAGCAAGAGACGGAGGGAGAGAGAAAGTGAGGGAGCCAGAGGGGGAGACATGGTCTGATGGACATTCCGTCAGACAGTCGGTCAGCCTTTTTAGGGCTGACCAAATGTTAGGTCCTGGTTTGCTCGAACTGGACCAAATACCACTTCCATTCCCTCTCCCCCTATCTCAATCTCTCCCTCGCTCTAGTTCTCATTCTCTCTCACTCTCTCCCGCTCTCTCTTCCTCTCTCTCTCCCCTCCTCTCCCTTGCTCCCTCTTCCTCCCTCCCTCTCTCTCCCGCCCTCTCTCCCGCTCTCTCTGTTAGAACCTAGCTCTCTCACTTGAGCAACTCACACAGAGAACGGAAGCATAGGCTCTCATTCTCTTGATCTCACACAAAGAAACAAGAATAAAGAACACTTTGAGAGAGGAAGGGACCAGTTGATGCACAAAGCATACTAAAACAATGGAACTCATACATATTTATATGCACTCCCCATAACTGCCTATGGGCTTAAACAAAGCATGGTCACACACCTGTACTTGTACTTGGTCTTTCAAGACACCTAGTCTTCTGCTCCTTAAAACAAGCTCTTGTCTCCATATCTCTCTAAAACCTAGTGATCCATGCTGATTGTTTATTTCTTGACCCATTCAAACTTAAACTCCTAAATGATCTCAATCAAGATTAACTATCCAACACTCTCTCTCCCTCTCTCGTATCGTTCTCCCTCACTCTCTCCCCATCACCCTCTCTCCAATCATTGTCTCTCACTCTCCCACTCTTGTTCTCACCCTCTACCCTGCTCTCCCTCTCATTCTCTCTCTCACCCTCAATCCTACTCTCTCTCTCTCTCTCTCTCTCTCTCTCTCTCTCTCTCTCTCTCTCTCCCTCTCTCTCTCTCTCTCTCTCTCTCTCTCTCTCTCTCTCTCTCTCTCTCTCTCTCTCTCTCTCTCTCTCTCTCTCTCTCTCTCTCTCTCTCTCTCTCTCTCTCTCTCTCTCTCTCTCTCTCTCTCTCTCTCTCTCTCTCTCTCTCTCTCTCTCTCTCTCTCTCTCTCTCTCTCTCTCTCTCTCTCTCTCTCTCTCTCTCTCTCTCTCTCTCTCTCTCTCTCTCTCTCTCTCTCTCTCTCTCTCTCTCTCTCTCTCTCTCTCCCCCTCTCTCTCTCTCCCTCTCTCTCTCTCTCTCTCTCCCCCCCCCCCTCTCTCTCTCTCTCTCTCTCTCTCTCTCCCTCTCTCTCTCTCTCTCTCTCTCTCTCTCTCTCTCTCTCTCTCTCTCTCTCTCTCACCCTCTATTAGGGAAGGACACGGTCCGGTTTTACCAAAACCCTAACCCTAGACCTGAAGTTTGGTCCGGTCTCTGTCTCAGTTTGGGCTCGGTACGGTCCGGTATTCAATCGGTCATGTTGACTAGTCAATGTTAAGTTGACTTGGCCATCTCACTGCATCTAATGTCAACTCTGGTACTGAAGCAGTGTTGAATAATGAGAGAGTGAGCGGGGGATAGTGAAAGAGTGTGAGAATGAGAAAGGGAGAGAGTGACACTGAGATTCTGCAAAGGCAGAGAGAATACAATAGGAAGAGAGAGAGAGAGAGAGAGAGAGAGAGAGAGAGAGAGGGAAAGGGAGAGAGGGAGCAGGTTAGAACAAGAGTACAAGAGAGGAAAAGGAAGAGAGTGAGAGATGGAGAGAGGGGGAACGAGAGGGGGAGAGCCTGAGAGGGAAGTGAGGAGGAGAGAGGGAGAGGGAGCAGGCGAGAGGGAGAGTTCAATAGAGAGAGATTGCGAGAGGGAGAGAG
This sequence comes from Wolffia australiana, assembly GCF_029677425.1. Taxonomy (NCBI): domain Eukaryota; kingdom Viridiplantae; phylum Streptophyta; class Magnoliopsida; order Alismatales; family Araceae; genus Wolffia; species Wolffia australiana. Next base: position 15,646,513 of record NC_135837.1, on the reverse strand, counting down.
TGTGTGAGAGAGAATGAGAGAGGGAGAGCAAAAGAGAGGGCGAGCGAGAGAGAGGACTAGAGGGAGAGAGGCGTAGAGCAAGAGCAGGAGAGAGGGGGACAGAGAAAGGGAGAGAGGGGGAGTGACAGAGAGCGGGAGAGAGAACGGGAGGGCTTGAGAGAGAGGGAGAGAGGAGGAGAGGGAGAGCAGGAGAGAGTTTGAGAGAGAGGGGAAGACAGAGGGAGAGAGGGCCTTGGGAGAGCGGAGGAGAGGGAGAGCAGGAGAGAGGGTGAGATAGAGAGGGAGAGAGGAAGAGAAGGCGAGAGCGAGATGGCCTTGAGAGAGAGGGAGAGAGGAGGAGAGACAGAGCGGGAGAGAGGGACTTGAGAGAGAGGGAGACAGGAGGAGAGGGAGAGCGGGGTGAGAGAGTGAGAGAGAGAGAGAGAGGAGAGGGATACCGGGAGAGAGGGTGAGAGAGAGAGCGGGAGAGAGGGAGAGAACGAGATAGAGAGAGGTGGGAGGGAGATCGGGAGAGAGGGGGAGAGAGAGGGATATCGGGAGAGAGGGGGAGAGAGAGGGAGATCGGGAGAGGGTGAGAGAGAGAGAGAGGGAGAGAACGAGATAGAGAGAGGAGGAGAGGGAGATCGGGAGAGAAGGTGAGAGAGGGGGGGAGAGAACGAGATAGAGAGAGGGATAAAGGAAAAGAAAATTAGTGGAAGAGAATGAGAACGGGAGCAATGGAAAGAGGGAGTGAGGGATGGAGAGCGAACGAGAGAGAGAGATTAAGACCGGAAAAGAGAGGGAGAGAGAGAGAGGGAGAGGGAGGCAGAGAGAGAGAGGAAGAGCGGGTGAAAGAGTGCAGAAGAGAGGAAGGAGGGCGGGAGAGAGGGCGAGAGAAAGAGAGGGAGAGAATGAGATAGGGAGACGGATAGAGAGAAAGAAAACGAGAGGGAGAGAGTGAGAACGGTACAGAGGGCGAAAAGGAAGGAGAGAGGGAGTAGAGAGCGAACGAGAGGGAGAGTGAGACCGAAACAAAGGGAGAGAAAGAGAGGGAGAGAGAACGAACCGGAGAGATTGAGAGAGAACGACCGGGAGAGAGGGAGAGAGAACGAGAGAACGAGAGAGAGAGATAGAGGGAGAGAGAACGCGCGGGCGAGAGTGAAAGAGGACGACAGAGAGAGAGAGAACGAGCGGGAGAGAGGGCGAGAGGACGAAAGAGAGAGGGAGAAAGAACGGGATAGAGAACAGAGGGGGAGAGGGAGAGGGAGCAAGTGAGAGAGAGTAAAGAGGCTGACCGACGGTCTGGTTCGGTCCGGTCTGACCGAACTTCGGTCAGACTGTGTCCTTCCGCAGGCCTCTATCCTGCTCTCCCTCTCTCCCTCTCGTTCTCTTTCTCTCACACCCTCTATCCTGCTCTCCCTCTCTCCCTCTCGTTCTCTCTCTCTCTCACCCTCTATCCTGCTCTCCCTCTCTCCCTCTCGTTCTTTCTCCCTCTCTCTCTCTATTCTTCCTCTCATTCTCTCTCCCTCTCTCCCTCTGTTCTTCCTCTCTTCCTCTCTTAGTCTCTCCCTCTCCCCCTCTCTCTCCCCCCCTCTATCCCGCTCTTACTCTCTCCATCTCATTCTCTCCCTCTCTCTCACCCTCACGCCATTTCATTTTTTCCCTCTCTCTCACCCTCTCTCCATCTCGTTCTCTCTATCTCTCTCTTTCCCTCTCTCCCCCTATCTCACACTCTCTCTCACCTTCTCCCTCTCTCTCACCCTCTCCTTCTCCTCTCTCCCTCTCTCTCGCCCTCTCCCTCTCCTCTCTCCCTGTCGTTCCCTCCCTCTCTCCTGCTCCCACTCTCCTCTCTCCCCCTCGTTATCTCCCTCTCTCTCTCACTCTCTATTCTGGTCTCACTCTCCTCTCTCCCTCTCGTTTTCTCCCTCTCTCTCTCAGTCTCTCTCCCTGCTCTCACTCTTCTCTCTCCCTCTCTCACTCTCTCCCTCTCCCCCATCTCTCTCTCTCCATCTCTCCCTCTCAACCTCTCTCCTCTCACCTGCTCCCTCTCCCTCTCTCTCTCCCTCCCATTCTCACTTTCTCCTTCTCGTATTCCGTTTCCTTTTGCACTCCCTCCCTCTCACTTCCCCCACTACCTCTTTCAATCTCGCACTTCTCTCTCCTTCTCTCCTCTCTCAAACTTGCACTCTTTCTCTTAGCCTCGCCCTCTCACTCGTACTCTCACTCACCCTCTCACTCTCTCCCTCTCTTATTCTCTCTGTCTTGCACTATTTCAGGCTTACTCTGTCGTTCTCCCTATTTCTTTCTCCTACTCTCCTTGTCTCTCTCTCATTTTCTCTGTGCTTCACTCTCTCATTATCTCCCTCTCACCCTCCCTCCCCCTCTCATTATTTCCCCTTTTTACTGTTTTACTCTCACTCTCTCTCTCCCATTATTTCTCCCTTTTACTGTCTTACTCTCTCCCTCTCTCCTCACACTCTTTCATTATTTCTCTCTCACATTCTCATTATCAAACACTACTTCTGCACCCAAGGTGACATTCAGAAGGCATCTAGTTTGAAGCAATGAGTAGACCAAGTCAACCTGAAACTGACTTTCACATTGACTAGTCAACATGACCGACCGGGATCGGACCAATCTGAGACCAGACTGAGACCGAGACCGGACCGAACATTAGGTCTAGGTTTGTTTTTGGCAAAACCGGACAGCGACTGGACCATGTCCTTCCCTAGGTGGGGAGAGGGGATCACGATCGGTGGGGAGGGGGAAGTGGGGATGATATGTTTTATTTGTTACTTTATCTGATCCTGGTCTGGTTTGACCATTGGATAGGAGCCGGTCCACCCTACAATAGTGGACCGGTGGTCCCAGTTCGGCCCGGTCAGACAGGTCCTCGGTCCAAAATGTCAAACCCTTCCTACAGGTTACCCTTGTGCTATGTAGGTGCCAGGTTTGGGCATGTGCTGCAGCCCTGGCTTACTGGCACACCACCACATGACAATACGGCCATGTCACCTGCCGTCACGAGACCACACCAATAACTTTGTTTTTCTGATCCTTCTTAATCAATTAAAATTCATGATAAAATGATATAACTTTGAAATTTATATCTTTTTATTTAAAAGGGCTTTTAAATGAAATTCTACCCATTCAGTTTTAAATTTTATCTTCTTTCAAGATACATGATACACGAACTAATTGATTAGACAGAAAATGTTTAGTTTATATGAATCACCAATTTGGCTTCAAAAGCAAAACTAGGTCAACTTTGAAAGTAGACTTTAATGTTCTAATTTGTTCTTCTATTTCCATCATTGTTCATCGACCAACTTATGAAAAAACTAAAGAAATGTTGGTTGTTGATAGCTCAAAAACTAAATGACAATAGGCCCCCCTGAACCTTGAAAGAGAATAGGATGCCATCATTATTAAGCATACAGATTCAATGATTTGAGTGTTTTGAATGGTTTTATCCCTGCATGTTTATATCCCTTACAATTTGATCAACTAGAACCCTTTTTCCTCATTGTCCTGCATCACGATATCCCTCATGAATGATCATGATTTTGTATAAGACCATCGACCACAGACCCCAGATCGCGATCAATCATAATATGGACCACATCATACCTAGATTGCTCAAAAATAACTATCAGATCACTCACCTGATCATTACATGATCGTCATGATATAATCAGACCCTAGTCCAATCTGATCAGATCAGTATTTCAGACTGATATCTGATCCTGAGATGGAAGAAGTTAGTAGACATCTAGACAAAGGAATTGAATACCCCAGCACTATCCATGATTTGCAAGAAAAAGACTTTTCCACATACAGAAATCATTAAGGCCCTTTTTTTCAGTGGAGCATCACACTAGTTTTCTTTAATCTGTTGGGCCAAGATGGACTCATTTATATGGTTCATAAAGTGTATGTTTGACTCCTTCATGTGATGTGGTGCAGAAAAATGTGAGCTCCACATCCTGGGGGAGAATTCAATACCTTATGGGTTCTATCAAGCTCTCATCTCTTCTCATACCTCTTTTTCTCAGGGCAATTTTCTTACTTAGAATAAACCTAGGCTTGTACAGAGGTGGAGAATGGTTGAATGCAGAGGGAGATTGGCTCAGGGAGGCTGGGTTTTGGAGACATTGCTGTAAGGAGTGAGAGAGGGAAAAGCGGGCACAGACTGGAGGATGAACTTGCGGCTCTTCATGCTCCGAGATGAACCACCAATGCCACCAGGAACGAAGGCCGTGGCCCCGTCTGCGTGATCGGCTTGGTGGTGTGGGGGAGAGACCCTCTTCTTCTTATTCGGCGAGCCCACTTTGGGGCCACAGCCCAGTTGGTGGTCGGCCTGGAGGAGGATCTCAGGGGTGCCTTGGTCGTCGCATCCGTTGACCGGCCCACCCTCAGAAGACGACCACTCCATTGCAAACCGGGTCTGATCGAAACTCAGTGACGGAGTAACTGGTGAGCTATGATGACTCGGTACCGTGTTGACTTTGACCCCTCCCAGCTTGACGGCCTCCGGACTGACAATGAACGCATCTGCAAATGCCATGTCCACCTCGTCTTCGTCACTGTTTCTCTCTCTAGGCGCTGTCAATTCTGGGGAGGACTGATATCTCCGGACAAGCAACTGGGATTTGGACGGATTCCCAGCACTGAAAATAGATAGAGACAAGAAGATTATGGGTAGATTGCACTCAACTTGGGTGTTCTTCTTTTTTCTGGCATGAAAAAAGTAAATAATAAAAAATATTTGCTGACCAACCAAGAAAGAATATTTTGATATGTTTTTAGTATAGGGACTTACTCGGGGCAGTCAACGTGAGGAGTCACAGGGGAAAGAAGGAGAGGCTTAGCGTTCCCGGACCCTTCTTCATCTTCAATTACATGCAAAACACTTATGTGTTTCTCATTCCACGTCTTCTTGATGAGTTCATTTTCACCATTTCTGCCGGCTGAAAAACCCAAATTCAAATAAATAAAAATATTTTGCAACAAGAAAGTCTTCCCAAAAACATTTTTCAGGCTCTAATATTAGCAATGACAAGAGATATGACTAACCCTCTTTAGTGCCATAGGTATTTTTACATCCTTCGCAGCGGCATCCTGCAGAGCACCCGACTCCAGACTTCAAGGGAAGAGGGTCACAGCCGTCAGATTTCAACCAAGCAAAGAACTAAATGCACGAGGGACTCTGATGGAGAGAATACCTGGTAACACTCGCAGTATTTCTTCAGGCACTGAGATTTCTTACAGTTGCATCCTCTTTTGTGCCTGGCAGACACTGGCGTGTTCTTCCTACCATCCTGTACAGAAAACAGTTAGATCACACCACCGAGATCTTCAAGTATCTAACGGTGGAGATCTCTTACCGCGCCAGATCTAGTTGTTGCAGATGTCTCTTGAACGACGACTTTGGGGGCAAATGCGAGAGGATTACGATTCTCAACTTGTTTCCGGGTTTCCATCACAATTTCTTCATGCTCCAGCCGATTCAAGCACCCTTGACATGAGCAATTGTCGGTGCAGTACACTCCCGCCGCAAAGCACTCACAGTACCTATAGAATAATTTCTTGGAATTATGGCTCATGGATAGATCACAGAATAGGACAGACAGAATGAGACAGAATGGTATTTTGTTCAGTCATCCGGCACAGAACCTGAAGTTTTGTTCTGTCCCCACCTAGGGCCTTGACCAGATCGGAAAATAGAACATATGAGGTTGGAATGGTATGGAATGGTAAGCATGAAGGTTTTCCTTCGTTCTCATTACAAGGTCAGGACGGATGGCTGATAACCGATAAAGGACTGAATAAATGGGTTGTCATCTGTCCACGAGCCTTATTTGGAATAAGTAAAATGCAGAAAGAAAAAGGAATGATGCAAAGGAAAAGGTGATGACGCTCACAATTTCAAGCACTTGGATCTCTTGCAATTGCAGCGCTTGCACCCGCCGCTTTCAGGGGACTTTGTACTGCTCAAATGCAGAAGAAAAGTGAATAAATTGAATGAACCACAGGGGTAAGCAATATAACGATCAATAACCTTTTCTTTTTCGGGCTGGTTTCAATTAGCACCCCTTTTGATGTACAAGGAGTTGCAAATTGGTTGACATGCGCGGGTGGAAGAGAGCTCTCTGATGATTTTTTGAAAATCAAGTCCAAATTATTACGCTGTTCTCCTAATGACCCAGAAAACGAAACAGACTGATCTCTACTTGTATTTCCATCATCCTGCCGAGCAGTTGAGAGATCTCCTCCGCAAGCATTTCCAAGGCTATTCAGATGTAGGCCAATGCCAGCTGGCCTTGGATTAGAGATCGAAGGTTCACTGTGTGATGAAGGGCGAACTGAAGTTGAAGGAGACCCCGCTTCAGCAATGATCTGGTCAACGTTTTTGGGGGCTTCAGAATGGGTTAACTCCCTAATGGGCTCAAGGGTGGCCTCTGAGCCTGAAGAATGCACGAATTCAAGACGTCTCCTCATTGCATATGCCTGCTGGCAACCCCCCTACAAAGGTTTCAACATTAAGGTCAATGAAAAGTAAACCAACTGGGTGAACTCCAGGAACAGATGCTGAAGTGTACTCAGGTGACATAACACAATGAAGCATCAATAACTTAGTCGTTAGATTCAGTATAGACTTTTAGGAAATTAAGAAAACAGGTGTCCCATCATTTCGTTCGCAAATGTTTGAAGGAGAATAGAAAGATTAATAATGTAAAAAAGGTAACAAGAAGATTGCGGAGCAACAGGTTTGAGATGCCTTTCAAAAGACATGCTAAAAAATCATCATTTCTTTACGAGCTCCAACAACAACCAACACCATAAACGTAAGAAATAGTTGGAGTCTGGTACAAGAATCAGATCAGCTCAGACTGTGTTTGACGTTAACTTTCTAAAAACGTAACGACTGCATTGTAATGTGCCACCGGCAACAAACAGTTTTTGTGACCTCAGGTTTTTGAATAACAGATAATTTCCGTGCATAAATGGATACCAGCAGAGAGCTTCATATATGAATTGATTTTATTATACCACCGTAGAAAAAATAATAATAATAAGTCTCTAAATAAAATTTTGGCCTTTCGGCTTATAGTAAGGATAAGACCACAATGGCTCGCATTTTCAACATGGCAGGGTAAGCTAGATCTCGAGTTTGATAACTATTAAAAGAATATTTGCGAAAGAGACATACCCATTTCGACTTTGAGGACGGCATTTCCCCATCTTGGTCAGAATCGGATTTTGGTTGCACCTGTAGAACACAATTTTGAGAGCTTGGATCCTTATTGGCTGGACCCACAGTATCATCTACCGGGCAGTCAACAGGGATTGGAGTTTCCACATCATCAGAAATGTCAGCATCATTAACCATATTCACTCCCATGGTGGTGGCTCCAGAATTCTCCGCCGGTCCACCCGTTGCGAGGAAAACATTCAGCAAGGGATCATATTTGTTCAAGCAAAACTCATCAGCCTCAAAACTCTCTCCCCCTTCGGATGCCAATAAAAGTGACTCCACAATACGCAGTTCATCACTCGTGCTTGTTTCTGCCTTAACATCACTGCAACCCACTTCTACTTGTGAATGGCATACAGGCAGAAACTCATCAACATGCTGGTTAGCACTTTTATCCTTCTCTTGACAATGACCAGATGCCTCTATTGGAGGTTTCATGGGACTCCCATGTCTACTTTGGGAATTTCCACTATCTTCAACTGGATCTGCGAAGAAGTCATCGACGCAGTCTGATGGACTACTACAGGAATGAAGTTGGGTGGGCTGCACAGTTGTTGAACATCGAATGAAGGTTGATTGAGACGCCCTAACATCCCTGGGGAAATCACAAGAAAGAATTCCAGAGCCAGGGGACAGACGCTGAGCTCTGCATTGGTTAAATCCTCAGATATTGATGCACTCTTAAAAGGTATTTGTCGATGAAATAAGAATAATGTTGGGGCTGACGTCACCTTTTCCATAGTTTATCCTTGCGTACAGGATTCACATGAGGAGATGTAAATACAGGTGCTGGAGAAGGGAAGTTGAGCTCCCGAATTGCAGAGGGAGCGTGCAAGTCAGACGATAGCTTGATTGGCGACAAATTGCTAACGTAAGTGAGAAAAGGTGAATCCTACATGAAAAGGAAGAAAGATACAGAGTTATAAACCTCTAGAAAGATAAAAATAAAAAAAATTGTATCAATCCGCGAATGAAAATAGTTAGACAAAGATATGAGTTACATATGACGTCACCATAAAGAAATCAGAAACTAAAATCTTAGTCAGGGCAATGATATATGGTCTTCAACCAGTCGAACCCAATAAAATGTTTGGAAAACCTTGCCGAAGTTCAAGAGAATCGTTCAAGAATTTGACAATTTTAAGGGTTGCAGACGACTAATCCATAAAATGTAGTTTAATTTGTTCAATACTCATTCAAGAAAATATCTAGTGTGGAAGCTGGAACAAAGTAGCTCATAAAAAAACCTGATGTCGAAGAAAAATATTAAACCCCGTCACAACAAGCCATTGAATCAGATGCATTGATTAACGTAGAAAAAGACATCGGCATATCTCAAGACTTTTGAGAGCCTTTTAAGTGACATCTCAAATAAATCCAAAAGGGATCTTTACTGATATCAGCACATTATTTTAGAAATCCTCAGCAAAAAAACCGAATTCAGCAGAACCCGCTATGTATAGATCTCTTTACACTTAATGAGGCATATCGCACACAAGTAAACATTTAACATTGGCAATTCGCATCCAAGAAATGAGATATCCCCACCGACATGAATCTTTTAAACGCCCTACGCCCAAACACTGCGGAGTGTTTCATACCGGTAGCAAAACCAAAAAAATCGAAGAACAAAGATCGGCGCGAGCAGCGAATCATCAAATTCTCCATGACCCAGCACGTTTCGACACAAGACCGATGCTATATCCAAAATCTCGCCGAGATTCAAACCCCTACAAGCAGGAAAACCAAAGACGAAGCGGGCAGAAAACAACCGGAGCCGCGAAAGGCATAAAGTTGGAACATTTAGAAAAAGAAGAAAATGGGCGACAGCCAGATTCGCCGGCGAGACGCAAAAAAAGAAGAGAATGGGAAGAAATCAAGAGAAAGAGAGGATGAATGAAAGAAAACCTGGAAGGCGGACGGCGAGACATCAGAGGCGGTAGGAGTGGGCGCTCCGGAAGTCGATTCCGGAGAATCCATGCAAAGAAGAAGAAGCAGCAGTCCAGATCCGACGATGGAGCATCTTCTGCTCGTCTGAATCTCACTCTCCGAACGGGAGATTATTCATTTTCTTGCGGGGAAGCGCGCCGAGGAAGACGAAGAAGAACAACAACAACGCCAACTCGCTGTAACCTCTCCTTAAATTGCAAAGCGCGCGAAATAGGATTTTCCCAAACTACCCTTCTTTTGCAGTTTGACTGGCATCCACTGACCGTACTTTTGACCGTGGTATTCTGAATTTTTTTAATATTATGGAATTATTGCGGGAAAAGGTAGGTTTTATTTCAAGTTATTTTTATGTTGGGCATGAAAATCTCTAGAAAAATATTATTTCTCCGTCACTACATCGTTCTTGGAAAGAAACAGGGTCCCGGGAGCAAAAGAGCGAAAAACGAGGGGGGGAAAGCCAAAGATTTGCGTCTTCAGTCGAAGGCGTCGTCGTCGTCGTCGGGAAGCGGCTGGGCGGCAGCGGCGGCGAGATCGGCCTCGTGCCTGGGAGGATATTTAAATTATTTAATTAGTTAGTCCGATAAATTTGGGTTTAGATAAATACCCCTGATTAGTTTAATTCTTACTGTTGCTGGGCAGCCAAGTCGATGTGCACTTCAGGCGGGGCCAGCGCTGGAGACTCCACAAAGTGGAGATTGGGATCTCTGAAAATAACAAATACATGTTATAGTAATATTAAAATAGATTTTATTTTTTAAGAGATGAGAACTTCATTCGTATGAAAGAAAAATAAAGTCTCTGACCAGAAAAGGTGAGTATAATGAACAGGACTTTATTCATAGGAAATAAGAAGTAAACAATATTCTTTATTTTTAGAAGATGAGAACTTTATTAGAAATGAAAATAAAAAATAAAGCGCATTTTTTTTATTCTAATGAAAATCGTGTATAATGAAGAGTTGAGTTAGAGCACGGACTGAGAGGGAAGGGGAATAAAGAGAAAAGGGTATATGACGAAGAGTTAATATGACGGGCATTTGATTTTGGACGGTGAAAAAAGGTAAGAGAACAAACAGAAAATTATACGATGACAGTACATCTGAAGCATAGAAAATATGTTGCAAGGTTAAATACAGATGAAGAAATAAAATGAAATATAAAATATAAGATGAACAGCTAAGGTAGTATGTCGACTGAGAGAGGCGCGTAAAATAAATAGAAAATTATATGATGAAAAGTAGAAATGAAACAAAAGAAATATGTTACACAATTAATTAAAGATGAAGAGATAATGTGAGATATAAAATATAAGATGAACAGCTCAGGTAGTATATCGACTGAGAGAAAAGGGAGTAGAACAGAGAAAAGTAAATGGTGATAAGTTTCATATGAGAATTAAGTATAATAAGATGAGCTGTCCAGGATGTGGACTGAGGGAAAAAAGTATCAAAGAATAAAGAGAAGAGTGTACAATCAAGAGCCGATATGAAACATAAAATATAAAATGAACAGATGAAGTACGGAACGAGAGAAAAGTATATGACGAAGGGCGACGAAAAAAATAATGGACTGTGGTAGTAAATGAACTGAGAGAGAAGTTCCAACGAAAAAAAGAACAAATAATAAAGAGAAGAGTCTAAGATGAAGTATTCGATATGAAACTTAAAATAAAATATGAACAGTTACCATATGACTGAGGGAGAAGGGGGATTAAAGAATAACGAGAGCAGTGTATGATGAAAAGTTAATCGAAATATAAATATAAGACGATCAGTCAGTATGTAGACTAAGCAATAAAGAACCAGAGAAAAAGATATGATGGAGGGTTAATATGAAACGATAAGATATAAGTTGAGTCAGAGAGTGGACTGGGAGAGAAGGGCAGGAAGAAAAGAATTAACGAGAAAAGTACATGATGAAGAGTTTACATGAAATGTGGGTAACTTTGTAGACCGGGATAAGAATAAAGAATGAAGAGTTTGAAAAATAAGAAACAAAATAAAGAGAGAGGGAATTAAGAATCAAGCGAAAAGTAAATTGGGAAAAATAATATATGAAACATAAAAAGTATGATAAACAGTTTAAGTCTACAAACTAAGAGAGAAGAATCAAGCCTACCCGGCAAGCTTTCTGGCGAGGTAGAGGAAGGGCTTCTCGAAGTTGTAGTTGCTCTTGGCGGAGATTTCGTAGTACTGCAGATTCTTCTTCCGGTGGAAAGTCACCTGCTTCGCCTTCACTTGCCTGTTCTTGACGTCGACCTTGTTGCCGCAGAGGACAATTGGGATGTTCTCGCACACCCTGATCGAAGAGATGGGTAACTATTTTATGAATTTATCAATATTTTGGAGTAAGAGAAAGAAAGATCGAGCACGAACCGGCACAGATCACGGTGCCACGTCGGTACGTTCTTGTATGTCAGCCTCGCAGTCACATCGAACATGATGATAGCGCATTGCCCGTTAATGCTGCACATGAGAGTTACAAAGAATCCATAAGTATTTTGGAAAAAAAGTAAGTTCATCGGGCAAGTAAAATATACTGCACGGGGAAAAGGACAGAAATAATCAACTTAGATTACAGAAATTACAGAGAAAAGAGTTTCTCAATAAAGAAACTCATCGTTCTGAACATAATGTTTGTGGGTATGTAACGTGATCAACAAAAGTTATCAACCTTCTTGCGACGGATTCAAATGAAATAGAGTAGGGGAAAATGTTTATTTACGTAGCACTAAACATTGATCAATAAATCGGGAAAACACAGCGATGATCACTTACTAATATCCATCTCTCAGACCACCAAACTTCTCTTGGCCGGCCGTGTCCCAGCAATTAAAGCGGATTTTGCCACAGTTAGTGAAGAAATCCAAAGGGTGGACCTCCACTCCTATGGTTGCTGCAAAAAATAAAATATAAATGGACATGTATCATTAAGGCTTTCAGAATAATAAGAATGAAAATCAGTAATTTCGGGAAATGATATGACACCTACGTTCATATTTCTTCTCGAACTCTCCAGTAAGATGTCGTTTGACGAAAGTAGTCTTCCCTGGAGAAAATCAAAATAAAACATCAAGAACCGACGACAGAAATCATAGACAGATAATCAACAATATAATCACCACAAACTTTAAGAACCAAAACATGTCGAAGTATATACAAATTTAAACACCCAGCATGAACCAAACAGGCCACAAAATTTCTAAAGGACGATATGGCACGGAAAGAAAACGTCCCGATCGCACAAGCGAAAGAGAAAAACAACCTTCAACGACTACGGGACGAAATCGACTAAAACTGGATAAAAAAAGAGAGATTAAGTGTGGAAGGGAAAGAGAGAAGGGAAATCTACCAGTTCCACCATCGCCGACGATGACGAGCTTGAAGTTCGGGCAGTCCACCGGCTGCTGCATTGCCACAACCTTCACAGAAAAACAGGAAAAATACTGATAACCAAGATCGAGACTAGAGTGTTCTATGCAAGTGAAAACCTTCGACCGAATAATCCGAAACACTACTTTGCAGAGAAACCGATCGACAGGGCCACCTCACAGCGCGATCAACCGACCAGACCCCGATGCGAATTCGAGATCAAGAGCGAGGGAAAATATAAACAAAAACGATGCAGTGTATAAAGCGGCGAACCCTACTTAAAAAGATACGTTCTGCTTCGAATCCACGCAGGTTTCTCCACCGTCCGATCAAAAGGCCCCCCCCCGATCGGACGGGCGTCCTTCTCGAAGCTTCCATCAGGTTACGCTCTCACGAACGTCAGATCGGTATTCCCCTAAAGTATTTTGATAAATGAATTTTTATTATTTACTTTTTCAAATTTCAACATGGGTGACATGGCGCGGGGCCCACTGACACGTCAATATTTTTAAATTCTAGAGACTGAGGTGGCAATATAACTAGAGTTTCGAGATCTAGGGACTGGCCGCGGCAGTATTTGCGCGGAAGGCAGAACTGGAGAAGGTACGCAGTTATTGTTGCGAATTCCCACAGTTCGATTCAATCGATTGGTAATCAAGTTTTGATCATGTTAAAAGGATTGATTTCGAACGCCAACTTTACAGTCAATCGCGTGAAGACAGGATCTGCGTGATGCTTGATGTGAGACATTGATATAGAGATTTGTGTTCATCCACTTTTGATCTACGTGGCGGCTAGCATGCGAAGAATACATCTGATTAATCGATTGGTAATCGCGTTTGTTCATATATTATGGATTGATTTCGAACGCTAACTTCACAGTCAATCACGTGAAGACAGGTCTGCTTGATGTGAGACACTGATATGGAGATTTTTGTTCATCCATTTTGGATCTGATTAGGCGATTGCTATTCGAGTTTGTTCATGTATGAAGGACTGATTTCGAACGCCAACTTCACACTCAATCGCGTGAAGACAGGATCTGCAAGACACTTGTATAGAGATTTTTGTTCGTCCATTTGGAATCTATATGGCAACGAGCATGTGAAGAATATAGCGAAATGCTGCCCTCCGTTTGGTGAGCATATCACAGATGCGGTACTGTTGTAGGTTCTCGCGCAGAAAGAAGGTAGAGATTTTTATGAGTGTCTTTTTATTTTGTAGGGGCAATTGCGTCTTTACGGAATGAATTATATAATTTATATACTGCTGGGGGTGGGGGAAAGCTACGAGCCTACGAGAAGATCAAAGAGGAATCCAGGAACCGGTAAAAGATTAGTCTCCCCACAGGTTGTCGCAGTAAGGCGAACTACGGACGTTCATCGGCGAGACGTGTGAGCGATTATGGCCCTCACGGGGGTGAAGATGACGGAGGAAGTTTGGTTGGCGTGTCTCAGCCATGCCCTCACGACCGAAAAAGAGGAGATCATGGGCCTTCTCCTCGGCGACATCCAGGTGACTCGTCCCTTCAAATTCTAAAAATGATTATCTGATTGCCTCCTTGGTATTGGCGTTTAAGAGTAGATAATTTGTATCTTATATTTTTATTTGTTTCGGTTTCGAGGATCCCAACTAGGTTTCTGTTCGACAATTTATCACTCTGGTCGATTCCCGAGTTCATGTGTTCTGGATTGCCCTTGATGGCGTAGATAGCCTATTTCTCGTTCCTTTCCCGCGACTGTGAAAGAATCCAAAATGTTATTTTTTACTCTGCGTTTATTGTGTATAAATGGACAAATCAGATTGACATTCTCCCATCGTACGCTATTTATTGGGGGATTTCTTTTGGTCACTTCTGTTTTTCATTTCGTGTTTTGCTTTTTATTCATGCCCTGGAAATATTTTTAATGTATCTTACGCCCAATTTACCTACGTTTCTGGAGAAATATCCTTGTCTCTTAAATTTTTGGTAAACTTCTGCATTGAGTTCGACTTTTCTGTTCACAGCGTCAAGAATTTTTTTCACAAAACCGTCTAAATGAGCTTTTCTTTTCAGAAAATGCCTGATGGGGGAACTGTGGCTTTAATTTGGGGAGCCTCTCCTCAGGTGAGATCTGACCGACGAAAAGACCGAGTGGAGACTAATCCGGAGCAATTGGCTGCTGCATCTGCACATGCTGAAATATCCTTCACATTTTTTGTATTGAATTATATCTGCCATTGCTGTGAAAGCATCTTGTGGGATACGAGTGTCCACCTTGACCAAATGCCACAGTATTACTCAGAAAACAGGACAGACAACAAGGGTAATTGGCTGGTACCACTCACATCCACACATCACAGTCCTGCCATCTCACGTTGGTAAGCTAGAGTTGCAGCTTTTACTTCTATCTAGTATTATTAAGCTTTCCATTAGTTCATTCATTTTCTTTGCATCTTTGGGGCTTGGCCGTTGTCTGTTGCTTGCAGTGGTAATGTCGAGTGGTGAAACCCATCATTTTGTTACATGTTATGCCTGAGATTTTATCTCCCAGTCACATGTTCGTTGAAAACTGTGTTTTTTAATTTGCTTTCTATTTCAAATGAATGCACCACGTATTACGGCTTTGGTGTTACATTCCACAATAATTGTCGCTCGTTGTGCCATTATCTGTTAGGGAAAGGAGTTGCCAACATTTGCTTGAAGCTCTTTGGGTTCGTATAATTTCTAGATTGATACTACTTACGACTAGATCATACTGCTTAATACTAGAACGAAATAAGTTGGAAACCTTACCTCTTTTATATTGACCTTTCCTTTATCATCAATAACGATTGAAAATTGGAATGTGGTAGAATTTCCCCTTACATTTTTCCATCCATAGGATCGATTATACAAAATTATAGCGAAGCATGTAATTCTCAAATCCCAAATAGAGAAAACCATGCTAAGCTTTCATCATACAACATCCAGGGGCAGTAGCAAGTAGTGATGGCGGATGAAATGCATCCAAAAGCAGAACCTAGAAGACTACAATAATTGTATCAGAAAAAAAATTAGATAATTACTGGGGAAATCAGGAGGAATTGAACCCCTACGAGATTTCTTGGAGGAAAGACGAAATGAAATGGATGAAATGTCAAGCGTTCAGAAGCTTCATGCCTTCAGAAGCTTCTGTATTCCAGCGTTGTATGATTCCTAGGAGAATATACTATCGATTCTCTTTCCAACTCTATACCGATCTGCATAATTAGAAAAAGATAGAAGGATTTTGATACAAACGTATCTCATTTAAAAGTATCAACTCCAGGAAAAGGGGCAAACTTGATGTGCCAATGGATAATCCCATTCTGTCCTTCCCTACTTCTACCACTATCAGATTTGATCTTTCTCAGCAGCTCCCCCTCTCAGATAGAGATCCTCAAATCCAGAATGTCCCCATCTGTCCGGCGCTCTAGCCAAATGCAGACCCCCCACAAGAGAACCGCCAACTTTTCTGGTTCTTTGATCTCTGTTGAAAGGTCCTCCCTCTTCTCCCATTCAAATGCCTTTTATCCTTTATTCAAAACGGTTATTCTTTACAGGGCATGTCTTGGCCCTTCTTAGTGGGCCTCTTCATCGCCCTTTATTCATGAGTCATCGCATGTGGATGCACACGTGATGACCTTCTCTCTTCTCTCAATTCCCCTACAAGTAAAGGGGGGCTGCAGATCAGGCTAGAAGAGGGATATTCTCTCGATTATAGAGGACGGAGGAGTCGATCCGACTCGTCCTGGTGTTCTACTTCTTGCGTGTCATCTACTACATTCTGATCCACCGATTCTTTTACATGCACGTTTGGATTTCACCCTCGATCTGTACCCTTACCTTGTGCATTTGGAATTACTTACATGTTTTGATCCACCTAGGATCATAACACAACCCTTTATGGAATTATTCAAAGATATTCGAAGAAATTAATCTGCTACCTTGTATTTTTCATTTGAAAGAACATTGTCTTCGTAATATACTGTGAATTTTTACACACTGACGGCTCCTCTTCATGCCAAACTGGTAATGGCTTGCAGATGTACGCACTCAGGCAATGTATCAGCTTTTAGATTCTGGATTCGTTGGCTTGATTTTTTCCTGTTTCAATGAAGACGCAGAAAAGGTGCTCAAACTCTTCGTAGACTTTGTTCCTTTCTCCCTCCGAGCTTGACAAATTACCATGTGGACCATTCCAGGTTGGAAGAATTCAGGTCATAGCATTTCAGTCATCGAATGGGAATCTAAAGCAAAACTCTATGATGAAGAAGTCTTCTGTTATTGGAATTGAATCCTCAAGGAGCAGCGAGAATGCCACATGGGTTGAAGGAATGGAGAAAAAATCGAGGAGCCCCACTAAAGACAATGCCTCTGTGGTAAGTCTTCTGATATTGGATTGGATTATTATTTGAACCCAGGAAAGATTTTTTAAAAGAATACTCTCTCCGTAACAGGCTTCACTGGAAACTTCTGGACTAATGGAGGACTCTCATTCGGATGCCAGCGGCGTGGGATTGTTTGATTTAACGCAAAACATGCAAGAGGCCCTGCATCGATCAAACATGGATGTGAGGTATTTATTATCATAAGTTTTATACAAGATTATTTGAAACTGATTAGTAATATGGGATTGAAAAATCCGGCTTCATAATTCATGAATCTTGTCAAAAGCGGTGCGGAGTATGTGAGGAAGGAGATTCCGCTCGAAGTCCAGCCCAGTCACTCTCTCTTCAAACATGGTTCTCCCTTGTCCTCGTTCATCGCTGTGCAACGCGTTCTTTACGAAGAGGAATCGTCTGACTACAACCAAGCTCTGCAACTTAACACGAGGTTACAACTCTGATCGATCTTTCTGTCTATCCATCTTCCTGTCCCTATGTATATATTGGTATTTATTTCAGTCTGTATCTCTATCCATATATTTAACTATTTATCGATCGATCTTTCGTTCTCAATCTCCATCTCATTCTACCCATCTTTTTCTCTCTCTCTCTCTATCCATACATCTCTTTCTCTATATCTATCTCTTTCCATTTCTCTATCTCTTTCTCTATCCATTTATCTACCTGTTTATCGATCGTTCTATTTCTCTTTCTCAATCTCTATCTCATTCTATCCATCTCTTTATCTATCGCTCTCTGTCCATACATCTCTTTCTCTATATCTTCCTCTATCTCTATCTCTTTCCATTTCTCTATCTCTTTCGCTATCCATTTATCTATTTCCCTCTCTAACTCTCTATATCCATCGATCTATCTATCACATCTATCAAACTCTTTTTCATCTTTATCGCTATCTTTCTCTATCTCTATCTATCTTTCACTCCCGAGACAATGATAATGTCAGAGATGACCCTTACATTGAATCAGGGAGGGGAGCATGCACCCGCTGGCTTACATTCACCACACATCAACGTACCAAGCCTCGTTGTGCAAGTTAATGGAGCACTGGTACGCTAACTCCCCCAAAACATTGACCATGGTTTTTCCAAAGATGAAATTTAAAAAAAAAAATGTTGATCTTTCTCAGCTTGGTCCCCGCCATAAACGCTCTCCAGGATCGCCTGAAGGAGAACAATTCCCAGGTTTTCCTTCATCGCGCCCCTCCAAATCCAATCTCAGTTCATCTGACGGTCGTTATATTCTTACAGTTGGCCAAGCTCAAGCAAGAAGCCAGCGCACCTTTCTTTCCATAGCAACTATACCTGCTTACGTGGCTCTCGGACTGCCGTCCATCAAGGGGGAACGGCCCATCACGTCTCTCTTTGTCTCTACCTCACATGGGAGTCGGTCTCCGTCCGCGTCTAGTGGGGATGCTTCTCCGGAGGCTGCCGGGTCTTCTTCAGGCCCGTCCGAAGAGGATGACGGAAGCGTGCGGCGGACGACGGCTTCACGTGTACGCCGGCAACCCGCTGAAGAACCGCGGCGGCGCCGCCGCGGCGGAGTCGCTCGCGACGGTCCTGCTGGGAAACGACGGCGGAGACCACAAGGTCTTGCCGCTGCAGAAGGGCCGGCCGTTGACCCGATCCGACGTGGCGGCGTCGCTGCCGACGTGGCGGCTAAGCTGGCTCCCGCCGGCCCGACTCGGCCTCCTCCCGGCCGAGTCGTTCGTGTACCTAGGATCGGACGCCGGCGCCGCCCATTACTGGGCGGTGGACGCCGGCGAATTGGACGGCGGAGATGGGTCGAGTTTCGTGGATCTGAGGACTCTGATGCATGCGGCGGATTGGTCCGACGAGCAAGCCATGGAGGAGCTCGCCATCGCCGGCCACGTAACCCCCCCGGCCCCCCGGGTAATTTCTCCTCATCCTCAACTTTTTCTGAATTTGATTTCTGCCCAGGCGAAGGCGCTGCTGGAGTGGCACGGAGCGTCGCGGTTCTGCGGGCACTGCGGCGGAGCGATGGTGCACATCGAGGCCGGGCGGAGGAAAGAATGCACGAATCCATCGTGCAGGAAAAGATCTTACCCCCGGGTCGACCCGGTATAATCCATCTTTTTCAATTTCTTTTTTGTTAGAAAAGAAAATTGAGAGGTGGGTTTGTCTTTGTTCAGGTTGTGATCATGCTGGTTGTGGACAAGGAGAACGATCGGGTGCTTCTCAGCCGCCAGTCCAGGTATGCTCCTCGGATGTGGAGCTGCCTGGCTGGTTTTGCGGAGGTCGGCATGCTTCGTAATCGAATAGAATTATTATTTAAGCGATGAATTATTATCTTTTTTTGGGGTGTTGAATCTTTTTTACTTTCTTTTCTTTTAGCCAGGAGAGAGTCTGGAGGAAGCGGTGAGAAGGGAAACGTGGGAAGAAACGGGCATACAAGTGGGGGAAGTTGTGTACCACAGCTCCCAACCTTGGCCAGGTATCCCCTTTGCATTCTACTTCACACAGGTTTTTATTCTTTTGTTGAAATGAATGGTGAGAAGTATATGTCTCTGAAGTGACGCATTCTGCGTGATGAAATCATTTCACACTGCCTTTGTATTTTTGGTTGATTATCCTTGCCTCGTTCTCATTGAAATTGAACTCTTGCAAACTCCAGTCTTGCTCACTATTTACAGTTTTATCCGCCTATCTAATCTATCTATCCAACTATTTATTTATCTTTCTATCCCCGGAAAATCTGAAGTTTCTAATTGTTCTTAGTTGGGAGAAGCAGCATGCCTTGCCAGCTCATGGTGGGCTTCTTCGCGCATGCACAATCGCTTGACATCCGGGTTGACCACGATGAGCTGGAAGGTAATCGCTGTTTTCCACATTTCCTTTTCAGTTAAATTCTTTTTAGCATAATTTTTTTAATTTCCTTGAAGGTGGGTTGGATTTATTAAACGTATTATCACTCCTTGATAACTATGAGACTGGGAACCTTTTTACTTTCAGATGCGCGGTGGCACAGCAGGGAGGATGTGAGGAGAGCGCTGGCATATGAGGAGTACGATGCCACAAGAAGAGCCACGGCAGAGAAAGTCAACCAAATGTGCAATGGTGGAGAGGACAAAAGTCAACGCACCCAATCGAGCTACCCAGCCATGAGCGGCGAACTTGGCCCAATGTACGTTCCCGGTCCCTATGCTATTGCCCACCATCTGATCTCATCTTGGGTCAATGAAAACGGATCAGATGGCGTTGACTCGCTGTCCAGAAAGTCAACCTCTTTCTCCAGCTTATAGAAGTAGGAGCTCTGGGGAAAAGATGACTTTCTGTGGGGTCCTTTGAATTTGAAACATTTTCTGTGCCTTAATTTCATATTGAGTTTTCAAATTTACCTCAATTGTATTCTCTTTAATTTCATTGAGAAAATAAGTGTGTCCTTTATTTCTCACATGTACTTTGTATTTTAAAAAATTCTGCACCTTAAATTCAAATTGAGCTTTCAAATTTACCTTAATTGCATTCTATCTAATTTTATCACAATATGAGAAAATAAGTTTGTGTTGTTGAGTTGTCACATGTCCTTTGTATTTGAAACATTTTCTGTGCCTTAATTGCAAATGCAGCTTTTAGATATACCTTAACTTTAGTCTGTTTAATTTCTTTTGATCTCATTTTTTTGAAGAAATTTCATTTCGTCTCATGAATGTGGCGCAAGATGAGAAAATAAGTTTTTGTCCTGCAGTTGTCACTCTGTTCTATATGAAGACAGGTTTGCATGAAATGTAATGAATTCATAACTTTTTAATTCACCTCTCAACTGGTCAAGGAAATTTCAGCCACACTGGCCCTAGTTTTTTTCAGTTGAAGGGATTAGACAAATCAAAGATAATAACTAGACGCAATTAAACATTTATCTAGTTAAAAAAGGATTAAAGACGTCCACAATTTTGCACTCAAGTACTTAGGTTGGCTTGTTTTTTGGTGTTCTCATGAAAATGGAAGACCACGCTATGTATACACTTTTCTTTGGACAAAAACATGGTTTCACAAGTTCTATACATTTTTCCTCATTCATTATTAATCATTAAAAATGTGATAAATCTGGGACATTATTAGAGGGATGATGGGGGTGACAGAAGAAATGATGTCCACAATTCCATTTTTTTCAACAAATGATTTTTCGAACGGACTTCCATTCCCTTATCCGTCCGTTAAAAATTTTTTCGTCATTTTCGTCATTTGTCATGGATTCGTCATCGTCACGAGACAGTCATTCGTCCGTTCCCTCACTCGTCCATTCAAAAAAACAGAATGGAACGGATGTTCAGATGACGGAACGTTTGTCAGCTTTTCTGACGGCCACTGGTGGACCTTCTCCTCTGCTGGCCGTCTCCTCCACGGCGTGCACCATCCCCCCGCCCCCTCTTTCAATGGGCGAGTGATGCCGGTGGCCACTCCGGCAGAGCTCGTTCCCCCCCCTCCCCCCCCCCCCCCCGTCCTCTCCATCTTCTCTTTTGCTCTCCTCCGGTCCCCTTTCTTTCTCTCTTCCTCTCCTCCAGTCCTGTCTCTCTCTTCATCTTCTC